>NW_010264914.1:19616-46575 GCF_000690775.1 Eurypyga helias | reverse complement strand
AGCAGCCCTGAGGAGAAGGACTTGGGGGTACTGGTAGATGAAAAGCTGGACATGAGATGGTAGAGTGCACTGACAGCCCAGAAAGCCGATCATATCCTGGGCTGTATCCAGGGAAATGTGGCCAGCAGGTTGAGGGAGGTCATTCTTCCCCTGTACTCTGCTCTTGTGAGACCCCACCTGGAGTGCTGTGTCCAACTGTGGAGCCCTCAATATCAGAAGGATATGGACTGATTGGAACGAGTCCAGAGGAGGGCCATGAAGATGATCAGAGGGCTGGAGCACCCCTCCTATGAAGAAAGGCTGAGGAAACTGGGCTTGTTCAGCCCAGAGAAGAGAAGGGTCTGGAGAGACCTTATAGCACCTTCCAGTACCTGAAGGGACCTACAAGGAAGCTGGGAGGGGACTTTTACAAGGGCCCATAGCGACAGGACAAGGGGTAACAAGTTTAAATTGAAAGCAGGGAGGTTTAGATTAGATATCAGGAAGAAGTTCTTCCCAGAGAAGGTGGTGAAGCACTGGAACAGGTTGCCCAGAGAAGCTGTGGATGCCCCATCCCTGGAAGTGTTCAAGGCCAGGCTGGATGAGGCTTTGAGCAACCTGGTCTAGTGGAAGGTGTCCCTGCCCATGGCAGGGGGGTTGGAACCATGTGATCTTTAAGGTCTCTTTCAACCCAAACCATTCTGTAATTCTGTGATTAACTGGATTGACCTGGAGTGTAGCACTTCAATCACAGTTGAACATGTCAGGCAAAGAATCATACAAAAAGAAGACACAAGATAAAGCTGGGGAAGAATCAGATGGACAAGCCTGAGTTCAGGAGAACAAGAGACATTGTATGTATTGGAAACAAAGCTGATCAGAAATGACAGTCTTAAGACTGCTGTGGAAATAAGAAGTTTGGAAGAAGAAACTGCAAGAGAGAAACAGTTTTGTAGGAAGGAAAAAATTCACAACAAACTAAGCAAAAAGCCTCTGTTATAAAAGTAATCACAATAAAATTGTCATCAAGATATTAAGAAAATTAATATTTACATAATCCTTAATTGCATCTGACACAAGTGGAAGAAACATTCTGACATCCTAACAGTACCATGCTAATTCTATACCCATCCAAATTTCACTCTGATATTTTGTTCCATGGTGTTTGCAATTTCCTAACATATTGTTTGTAATTTGATTTTTAACTTTTGCTTTAGGTTTGGCACTTACCTTGTACTCAGTAAGTACAAGTTCTTACTGAACCAACTCCTGTTATGGTAACATCCTGAAGCATTTCTACTGTTCTTTCTTATTTGTGGAACACTTGAAGTTCCTTAATCATTTGAATTCATGACCGGACCTTTTATGCACATTTACTTTTATAAAACATTGAGTTCCTTAGCCACTGCTCTCTATCCTTTACTTCCTAAATCTTATGCCTTTACAAAAACTGGAAACTTTTTTCCCTGTTTATTCTCAGTAGATGTTGTATAAAGAGCAAGGCATGTCAAAATGTTCTGTGTTGTCCTTCCAGCACCTAGAATTGTCCTATTTTTATGGAGAGTTGTTTATATTTATAGCTTTATTTTTGTTCAAATTAAGTTTTTGGAGAGTAACATACATGTAGAAACGAAGAATGGTTAAAAAGAAATTGCTGACCTTTGCTTATTTTTACCTTTTGGAGAAAACATGACTTAATTGGATGCTTACATTTCTATAGTTTTTTTAAGCAACTTACAGAGAAGATAGGAAAATCTAATTTACATTTGGCATGGAAACTGAGACAGCACATTGGCAAACATTTTCTGTAAAATAATTTGGCCACTTTTGCCTGCATGAAGAGATATGAAGACAAGGAAGTCCCTACAGAGGAAGACAAAATGGTTTAATGTCAGCAAGAGAAATTCAACAAAACAGAATATTCAGAGTGACCCACAGCCATCATAAGCTTGGTCAGATGAGAACAAAAGGGAGAGATCGGAAGGGAGGGAGTGAAAAAGAGAGAGAAGATGGAAAGAAAAAGATGTGACTACTCCTGGAAACTGCAGCTTATTTGATTCCATAAAGGTAAAAGAACACCAGATTCATTATGTAATGTCCAAATGGAGTAACATAGTGAGTTCCTAGCAGAGGGAGGTTAACCACGTGTGACATCTTTATCTGTAATTAAACCTACAGAATTAGTTACTAAATAACTTTTTTGTTTAAAAAAGTGATGAGTTTGTGTGTGTGCCTATGTTAGGATGCCCTTGAATCCAGTCAGCTGTGCAAAGATTTTCAAGATCCATACAGCTGTGAATGCCAAAATGGCAAATTTTAATTCCTGATTATAATGCAGACTCTCCTTTGTATCTATAACCACCCTCAATTTGGAATACCACCACATAGTGTAACATAAATTTCTTTTCTGTAGTCCATGGCAAATTTTATTACAGAAAGATAAAAAATAATCTGTGATTCTTATAAGTTGTTACTGATGGAGAATATGAAACATACATTTTATGATGAAGAAGTGTTAATCTTTATTTTAATAAAAACTTCTTTCTGGGAAAAAAGATTGATATTTACTGTTTGGAATAATGAAATAGTTTTCTATATACATAGAAAAATATAGAAAATCACTGATGCTCTACAGAAGCTGAGGCTACATGCCAAACACCTGCTCATTGGAGTGGATGATTCTCTTTGCTTTAGAGAATATTTTATTGAAGACAAATAGTAGTAACTTAGCAGAATGTAAGCAACTTGGCCTCTTCGTAGAACTATATCAAGATCCTCTTTTTTTTAGGACAACCTAAAACCTCTTCTTCACCTGGGAAAGGATGTCAGAGTAAGCCACTTGTGTTCTCTATAGTAGAAGCCCCTTTTGTGCCAACTGAAGTATTTCTGTTCCTCACTACTACTCAGCCTCTTCCTTCACTCCACTCTCCAGCTAGATCTTTCATCAGTAGCCACATCTGAAGGAGTAGGTTTCTTTAAAGAGCCTCTTTTTTTTTTTCTGCTTTTTTAGCCTTTCTACATGGAAAATTTAAAAACATGACTCATTAAATATCACCATTAAGCACCTTAAAGCAGTATTTCAGCTTAAAGCTTTTTTAAGACCTACTGCTCTAAAAAGTTGAAGATTAAGCATGAAAAGAGACTTCAGCTTAAACAATGACATTGCTTAACATTCTGCTATGAAAAATATTTTAATCCTTTAGGCAGCATTTGTCTATGGTGTGGAGCACAATGTGAGGACCTGTGTGCCTGTTGAGCTGTGTGGTAAAACTATGCAAAGCAGATGAAAGCATCATTTAAAGAGGCTTGTGGTGGATCAAGGAAAGTATCATGGGATGTCGGATTGCACAGGGTTCAGCTCTATGTTGTTGTTACTGATTAAACTGAAAAATAATGAGCTCAGAAAGTTATGAGCAGCTGTTGGTAACAGAGATCAGACTGATCTTTGGCAGAAAGAAGGTAACAGAGTTTAAAGTGCTCTGGAGCAGACCAGAGTCCCAAAGGATTACACCCCAAATGATCATGAACTGCAATCTGGTTTTCTCTTGTTTTGTTTTGTTTTTGGTTACCAGGCTGCCCATAAATTAGATATGGTTTCCAAAAACATGTTAAGTATTCATAGGCACTCATTGAATAGTTTGGATAAATACATTTGAGATAATGCTGTTTTTCTTAATCTGTTTGCTTTGATTTCATGTCTGTTGTTTGTGATGTGGTTTTGGCCATCAAAATAATAATTAAACACAAGTTCAAGAACAGATTTGTAGGACGTGAAAACAGACCTCTGACCTCAGTTTGGTTATTGGGGATCTATCAAAATGGCTTTTTTGCCTTAGTCTTCACTGTCAAGTGCTCAAGCTACACTGCCCAAGTAGCAGAAGGTAAAGGCAGGGACTGGAAGAATGAACTGCCCACTGTAGAACACCAGGTTCAAGAACATCTGAAGCACACAAGTCCATGGGACCTAATGACATACATCAGTGAGTTATAAGATAACTGATGGATGAAGTTTCTAAGCCACTATCCAGCAGGTTTGACAAAGCGAGGACGCTCTGGTGAAGTTGCCACTGACTGGAAAAGGGGAAACATAATGCCCATTTTTAAAAAGAAAAAAAAAAAAAAAAAGGACCCAGGGAACTACAGGACAGTTAGTCTCACCACTGAGCCCAGAAAGAAGAAAAAAATCTATTATTTCATGCATTTTTATATGCATATGCATATCTTTCTTGCAATCTTCAATCTCACTAATATATTCAACACCTTGCTATTATTTAATAATTTGATATTATTTTTAAGAAAAATCAATGGGGACTTTGTATATGTTAATTCTAAATAGCTCACTGTTGAATATTTGATTAATGTTGAAATTATGCATAAATTTGCTTGGTATTATTTTAACTTTGTTTTTACACTAGAATAATTTTCAAAATCAGTTTTCTAGTGGCAATGAATGTGTGATTTCAGTTTTAATTTTTCTTTAGTAAAATCTCACGTATTTTTTCTGAACATTTTTGCAGAGAAATAAATTCTAGATTGTTCTTGAGCATAACCTCTCTTACAAAGTTTTCCTCTTTATTCAAGTGCTTGTAGAATTTGCTACAAGAGAGACCTTTTGCTACACTAGCGTAGTAGAATGTGTTCTGATGTGCATGTTGATAGAAAGAATGGGTATGATATAGTTACATTAACTGGTTTAAACAACAGACAGTAAGCTCTGACAAAAGCATTCTCTTGTTGCTTTAACTTGTTTAGCAGTATGAATAAGCAAGTAAGTTTGCTTGGTTGGTTTTTTCCATTAACTCATTTTCAGTACTATGTTTAAACTGAATCAGCTTCCTAGCTGTTTCAAAGCTGTTTCCTAGCTGCATTCAAAGATGTTTTTAGTTTCTATGATTTCAAGTTTCCAGAGCAAGCATGGGTTTGAAAACTCACCAGTGAAGTTAACATTGACAAATAGGTGAATTTTCATCAGAAAAAAATATTGATCTAGATCAGGACTGAGCAGCAATGTAGTGTAGAACCATTCCAGTTAAACAGCCCTTACTCAGAGGTGTGTATTTTCAGCATTTCTGGTCGTAACGTAACGTAACGTAACGTAATGTAACGTAACATAACGTAACATAACATAATCTTACGATGTTAAGATAAGTGGTTGAGGTTACCATGGTAATTACTGAGTGATCTATAGCTTGTACTGATCAGAATATCATTTTAAAAGCATGGCCTTTTCTGATCTCAAAAGGCATGGAGTTTTAACAGTTAAAAATTCACATATATCCACTGCCTCCAGTGGACCTACTTTGATCTATATTAGACAAAGATCTGATTCAAAGAAACTAAAGGGTGTCTGTGCCATTACAATCTCTTAAACCATTCACTGATTAGTGATAGCATTTTGGTTTTACCTTATACCCATTTCAGAAGTGCCTGTACCAAACAGTTATTTTTAATAAGAATTATCTCTCTAAGGATTATTTAAAATTAGTTAATTAACAGTAAAGATCTATTAATTATTTTTTTAAATGAAGTAAAATGTTTTCTTTTCCTCAAACTGTAATATATACCTAAGAACAAACAAATTCTAGTGAAAATCAGAAATTTCTAATTCTAGTGACTGCTCAAATTTTGAATACTTCCCTGGAAAGAATCAGTTGAGATAATTTCTCTGAATGTTGCCTTCTGAAAGACTTCAGAAACTATTTTTCTGGAAACTATTACTCAGTGAAAATCTGAAAATATTATGGATCTCTTTGCTACACTTTATTTTCTGACTCAAGCTTTACAGTAAAAACAATATTCTTGGAGAGAGTTAGATGGTTTAAGAACTACATTTTATGAGGTTAGAAAATTGAGTTAACAGGAGAATATGGAGGTAAATATGAATTCATGGAGAAGTTAATTATGCATTAATTTATTGTTGTCTTCAAACAAAAATTTAATTTGTATTTTTTTCTCATGTTTTCTTCAATTATCCTTATTATTTCCTAGCTCTACCAAGTTATTTTTAACATATATTATTTTAAGAACTATTGGCTGTTTTTGAAGGGTTTTAATATACATCTGGCTGCTGTAGATAAAAAAAACTGACTTCAGTGAAATATAGATATGGTCAGAGACATTTTTGGGGTGTGACCCATTACTGATGGGACATAAAATTATTGCACATCATTATGTTTCACCTGAGATGTGCCTTCTATGGTGTAGCATGTCAAATAAAAAAAACCAGCTTGCATCCTATTTGTCACTTTACTGAGAGGTACAATAGTCTTCACAAAATGCTGTCTTCTACAAATGTGATAGTACTGTACGTATAATATCTGAACCACAGTTACCCAAATTTTTATATGTTAGAGATAATATAAGAGTAATGCAAATTATTATATGTCTTGTTCTTCTACTATTTATATGAGTGTTTGGAAAACAAATACTCAAATAGAGTTACATACATAATTTCTTGTCAGTATCTAGGAAACTACATGCTCTAAAATTAAATAACAAGACTGCCAAGACAAAACATATGGTAGACAGAATTTATATAAGTAAAAACCATATTTATACATAGTTGTGAGTTAAAAATGGCTGATAGTTTTTAGCAAGCTAGATATAGCACTGTATGCATGGTCAGACTACGTATATTAATTCATCACAGATGTTTGAAATTTCATGGGTAGTAAGGAACTATGAGCTGCCTTTCTAGCAAAGATCAGAACTGAGCCAATGGTTTGTAGTCTGTCTTTTATGTAATTCTCTAGAGTGACAAATTGCAACACAGAAATTTCAAGTCCCTCTTTACATTTTCCTCAAAATTTTTTCCAAGGGAAAAAAGAAATAATTCCAACAAGCTGTTCATTACAGCTTCAAACTCCAATGTAAAACGGCTCATTCAAATCCATGGTTAAAGGCACTAATTTCACTCACCTTCATTGACTTGACATTTATTAGAAATGCAATATCTGTTGCAGCACTTGTAGCTGGTATGACTTCGCTTTGTTTGCTGGAGCTCAGACTGGAGATACATGAAGAATAAGGACACAATAAGGAGGATAGGAATCCTTCAGGATACGCAGCCAACTCAAATGGAAAAAGGTCATGTTCATTTATTATTTAGCTTATCACTAGGAAAGTCATATGATAAAAGCTTCTTAGAATTTGTAAACACCACACTACCTTTGTTAGACTGATCCTAAGAGAGCAATGCACTGGAACTGATGTGGAAGAAATATGTACATAACTAAAAATACAGGTGTTAATAATATTATGCACTGACATGGGTGCAGGTGAAGCAGTTAAAAACACATTACTGGCTTCACTGGCCATGAATGAATGTCTACAAGATTATGCTATGGAAACACTAGAATAAATCATTAGGGCATAAAACCAGGAATTATTTATGGGGGCAGAAGTAGTTAAGTCTGCAGAAAGCTCATTAAAAATGTGGGTACTTTAATAAAATAAGAGAGAGAGAGGGAGTAATAGGGAACAAATACTGGCATAGTGTTAAAGGCTAGTAATACCAAAAAGGATTTTGTGAAAAAACCATAAAAGCATTGGATATCTGCTAATGTCCAGTACATTGGTGTAAATATGGAATCATCGCAATACCAATTAGGGCATAAAACCAGGAATTATTTATGGGGGCAGAAGTAGTTAAGTCTGCAGAAAGCTCATAAAAATGTGGGTACTTTAATAAAATAAGAGAGAGAGAGGGAGTAATAGGGAACAAATACTGGCATAGTGTTAAAGGCTAGTAATACCAAAAAGGATTTTGTGAAAAAACCATAAAAGCATTGGGTATCTGCAATACCATTTATGTTAGGATAGGCAAGTGTTGCATTATAAGAGACAGAAAGCACAGATTATGTTTTTTAGTCACGCATCTCATAGAAACCAAAATAAATCTCAAGAAGGAAAGTGCAGCATGTGACTGGATCAAATATATATGACTAGGGTACACAGATCTGAAAGAAGAATGAGAAAGGGGAATGAGCAATGATGGGACACAAGCTTTCAGTGCAGGGATGTTCATATGAATTTCCTGAAATTAGATATGAAACAGTCACAAACTCTGTGCTGCTGTTAAGCAGCTGCCTAAGATGCATCTGTTCTTCTCAGGTATACCTGCATTTCTAAAGTGTGTCAGAGATTCTTCTGGAATGTGAAGTTTGGATGTTGGAATGGTGAATATCCATTTTTGTGGAAGCAGTCCAAGATTCAGTGCACAGCAGCACTAATTTATCGTAAAACACAAAAAGTTAGGTCTCCTAGCCTTATCATAATGATTTGCTGTGACAGCCCTCCACAGATTTATGTGTAGAAGAAGTCTGTACTACCCAAAGGCATTTTGTATTCTTGATACTGTGAAGTTATTGCTTGAGGTAAGTCAATCCTGTGTGATATGCTTCAGCCTTCCACATGGATGTCAGTAAAATCACGGGTTATCACCACTGTCCTTTCCTTTTACATACATTAAAGGACTATTTTGCAATGTGAATTTGTATTGTTCTAACAGAAATCTATCAGGTTTGCTAAACCAAGCAGCTTGTACTGGGAGATACCTCCAAGTGGGAGCTTTCCAATTAAAAGTTTGCTGAATTCCAACAAATCAGAAAGGTGGGCCAAGGAAAATCTCATTGGAGCTGTTCTAGTGTTTGCAAATTGATTTCTAGACAGACAAATGCCTTAATGCACCAAGGGAAGAAACCTGTATAAAACTTACAAAAGATAAAGTGAGTAGTCTGGTGGGTTGTTTTTTTCTTGTTTTCTTTAGGGTTTTTTGGGGGGGTGGGGAGGTGGGGGTATGTTGTTTGTTTGTTTGTTTTGAGATTTTTTGGGATGTGTGGAGGGATTTGTTTGTTTGTTTAAATTTGTTTATTTCTACTTTAAGCTTTCAGTAATGACTTTACTTGCCTAGAAGTTACTATAAAAGTTTGTGGACCCTGAAGCCCTAATTCTGTGAAAGGTTGTAGCAGAACAAATAGTATTCTGTCTTTTTCACTCATATTCTGAGTCCTGTTTTCTGATGTGTTGCACTTAGTTTCTATCCTCAGGAAGCATTATTTCCAAGTTTGAAGATAACAGGACACGATGCTTTGAATACGGGTGAATTGCTTTTGCTTTTGGGACTATGTCTATGACTGTTTAGAACTGTGTCTTAAATGCATATTGGTATTTTTTTTTTTAATTCTGTGATACTTAATGCAAATTGCTATTAATAAGATTTTCTTTTTATGATTATTTGGGAGTGGAACTTGGAAAGTAATTTAGGATCATTGTCAATTGGTTTGTGAAACATTAAAATTCTGTCAGATTCCAAGGATGTCTAAATTTGTTTTGATGTCAACTGTTCCTTGAGGGTATTACCACATTGATTATCACATGTTTTGGGAATAAAATGGAATATCTAAGTTAACATCGATGTAAAATAATCGATATTGTTTTCTCCTTATTGCTCATTTCCTGATACTTGTGTGTCATCTCTTGAGAAAGCATATGCACCTTACAGAAAATCTAGGGGAAGGATTCTGAGACTTGAGAACAATCACAGTTTTATGCTAAGTTTAGTTAAGAAATTATATCTTCCATTATTAACCTTAAAGGATTCTTAAAATTTATATATAAAGAAGAAGTTTGAGAATATGTGTTAATTTCTTATTCAGTACTTTTATAGAACTCAGCTTTTTGTGGTTAAAAACTTAGAGATTTCTTTCCCAGCTCATATTTATTAATTTTATCAATTTACAGGTTTCTCAGTTATCTGATCTTTTAGTTCTTACCAAAAATGTCAAACTGCTTTTTGGTTAAAACCTGTATCATAATAGCTTGCATTTTCTTTAATAAAAAATAAATAATTTCCATAACTTTTATTTTTTTTTTACATTTATGCCAATGTACCTGTGACATCTAATTAAGTTTTATATTCATTTAGCTGGTCTTTCCAGAAAATTTTTATTTCATTCTATCATAAAGAGCAAACAGTATTCCTTTTTAAACTCTTTTTTCTCTTATTTTGTTTTGTTTCATGCTTGAAGAATGCTTCAAAACTTTGATTTCTAACATGGCAAGTCAATTAATTATTTCTTAAGCTGTCTCAGTGGGCTCCCTGTATAAGACACAAAGAATTTTTCTCTACAGGTGTGGTAAATGGCTCTGGGAAATTTATGTAATATTGATCTGTGCATAATTTGAACACAGGATTTCAAGGCTTTTAATATAAAATAAGAAGTGCACATAGGACACAATTCATTGCTGTGGCCTGAGCAACTAAAGTGGAGCCAGCTCATGATCCTGTTTCCACTTCCACCACTGGTTTCCTGTATCCTCTTCAGCTAGCTGAAGACTTTTTAGTAGCTTATTTCCTCATCAGTGAGAAAAAAGGTAGTTACTTGTAAACATAAGTGGGAAGTTATATCTCTAATTATTTATCAGATGATTGACCTCTCAATGCTGAGTAGTAATGTCAGGGATTTTATTCAAAGTATCTTAGAATGACAGCCTGAAATAATATCTTAGACAAGTATTAGTCATATATAAGCACTATTACTGAATTCTTCATTTACTTGATTTTTTTTTTTTTTTCCTTCTTTGGAAAAGACCTTAGAGATCATCCAGTCCAACCGTATCTGTCCGCTACTAAACCATATCTCTCAACACCTCATCCACCTGTCTCTTAAACACATCCAGGGATGGTGACTCCACCACCTCCCTGGGCAGCCTGTTCCAGTGTGTGATATGATATCTCATAAAAAATGAAACAACCTCTTTTGAAGGGTGCTTTGTCTGTTCATGTGTTGAGTAAAACAGAGTATCACTTGTTTAAATATACCTTCAAATCAAATTATAAGGAAGTTGTAGATTAGCTAAGAATACCAAAATATAAAAGTATGGAAAACGGAAGTATAAGTACAGTTTACACATACTGGAATTATCAAGCTTTTGTTCTCTATGTTCATCTTGAATAATGTGGATGAGACATCTGAATGGCAGTAATTCTACTTCCACTTCTAGATTATTTGTTTAAATCTAGTCCAAATCCCTGCTGACCAAAACTCACCATGCTTAGGATCTGGAGCTGACTTGCTTCTAGCAAATTGAAATAATTATTCACAAAATCAAAACTGATCTTTGAAAAAGGATTCCCTCAACAACAAGATGAAGCCTGGACTTATTAAGCTTACGTAGCAAAGTTCATTGAAATATACTGTTCAGCTATTTGTTTCTTTTTCGGTTTTTACTTTAAGTAACATAAAAGACATGATAGTCTTTCTAATAGTCTATTTCAATATTCCAGTTCCCATCTCCTAGTGATAGTCAGGGTGGAAGGACAAAGTGCAGGATTCTGTATTTCTGCTGTCCATGTTGTTCTTTTCCTTATTCAAAGACATCATTTGTATCCTATACATACTTTCTCTGTATCAATGTTCAATATAAAATTTACCAATGAAAATACTAATATCACTTTAGACCCAGAGAGAACTATATTCTCTTTTGCAACCATTAACATACTAGTTATTATGACAATTGTGTGTCTATGAAAGAAAAGAAGGCCAGAAGGCATTTTTTCCTTATTCTTGGAGTCATCTGTCTTCTTACATATGGGACAGATAAGGAGTTTAATTGACTAGAAGATACAATAATATATTGTGTAATTTAAGTAAATTAATATTTTTATTTTGTACATTTGTACAAAATACCACAGAACTCTTATGTTAGTGTTAATTATATGTGAATAGGTCTGCACCTCTTTGAAAATCTCTTTGAAACTCAAAACCCCTCTGAAACTTTGTGTGGTGGATCTCAGATCTAAAATTCTACCTTTCTTGCATGACTAGAAATCTGTACATCAAAGGTGAGAAGGACCGTTGGTCCTCATTTTATATTGCTGCTATAAAGCACAAGAAATTAAATTCTGATGGTAGAATCATAAGAAGAAAACTGTCAATGACACCACAGGTTGAAAAAGAGAAGGCTACAAAAACATATATATTCACTCTTTTAGCTTAGATAGCACCATTACGTAATTGTCATGAATTCATTTAATAATAAATGTCAGACAAAAAGTATTAAAGTGTACACAGAGAACTGTTCACTGTTCAGAAGTGCAATTTGCCAAATCTCTTATCTCGGTCAAAGCAAAATCAATTTCCACAGGAGCAAAGGTACTTCTCAATGAAGGTCAATCTTCAACTTTCTGTTTCTAATTGTTTTGGCACTAGTGCTGGTTAAACACCCAAATAGAAAGAAAGGAAAATCCAACAACATGTAATTGCAGGCTTTCTTCTTTTATAACAGAGAAAGAACTGTAGGCAAGAAATATAGAAGCTGAGCTCATTGTTAGTAAACACTAAATCCAGAAAAATAATTGGTTTAGACTCCTGAACTTGTCATGGGAGGTCTGTGAATGTAACTTGAAAAGTATGAAAAACTCTACTTAAATGATGTCACAATACTGAGTATATTTTACTTATTTTGTAGGAATATGCTAAATAATTTTTCCTGACCCAAAATGTTGTGGCTTTCCAAAAGGTTTCTGGTGTAAATAATATAACTGAAGTTCTAGTAAAAAAATGCACAATCCCACACACGTTTAGTTCCAGGTGTGAAATATCTTCATTGTACGCACACTTTGGCTTTTTTCAGCATGGACGGAAGTCAATATGATCATGTTAAAGAGTCACTAAACTGAAAAACAGTTTCTAATGTATACAGACAGATCATACCATGTTAACAAAGCCAAGCACCTGTGTTGGGGTCATCCCTAATATCAATACAGATTGAGTATGAATTAATTGAGAGCAGCCCTGCAAAGAAGGACTTTGGGATACCGGTGGATGAAAAAAGGGACATGGGCTGGCAGTCTACAATTGTAGCCCAGAAAGTCAACCATATCTTGGGTTCCATCAAAAGAAGTGTGAGCAGCAGGTTGGAGGAGGTGATTTCCTCCCTCTACTCCATTCTCATGAGACCCCAACCTGGAGTATTGTCTTCAGCTATGGAGTTCTCAGTGCAAGGACATGGACCCATAACTTGGGCTCTTGATTCTGAAAGATATCTGTGATTATTTTACAGATATTTCTTAATTTACTTCTCCTATAAGAATTGTTTGACCAAGATGTAAACAACCCCTGAACTTGCATTCACTATTGTTTAAGAACATCATGTCTGAGCAGATTGGCTTATATCACTTGGACACAACATTTGTGAACATGGACAGATAATATAAAATGAAGGAAGAGCCCTTCACTGAAAAGTTTTAATATAAATCTGTGGATATTATGGAATCATTTCAGTTGTCTAATTCTGTGAAACTTTAAAAAATTAATAGAACCTTTAGTTCAGTAAAAGTGAGTATTTTCTCAACTTACATGCAGTATTAATTTAAACACGAAGGCATAGATGCTGCAATTATTATAATACAAGCTATTCAGACATCAGAGGAACAAAAAGCAGCCTAACTATATTTGACAACATGTGTTATCAGCAGAATCAGCAGAAAATCCTGTAAAGTGATACTGAAGATGAATAGTAAATGTAAGCATAATATGTTTCTCAAACTAAGGAGTCATTTTAGAAATATATAGAATCAATAATATATGTGATAAAAATGTTAGTGTTAGAAAAACACCATATCAAAAATAGTATGTTTACCTCACAATGCAGCCTGTATCTCTGTTGTCTCTTGAATAACAAGAGTAAAGTATATAATGAGAGATTTCCAAATTCTTTAAAATAGGATTATTCTATGAGTAGCATTCACAAAAATGTTATGTAGAAAAGTTCCACATTTCCAAGTGTCAGTGAAGTATTCTTGCTGACTAGTCAGAAGTTTTAGAGCAGCTATCTATCAGTCATTCTGTCCTGAGCTTTTCTGCTGTCATCTACAACCAATCTATGTGAAGATTTTCATGAGAAAGTAAATGGCAACAACAATTTTTCCTTGGAGACTTTATGAAATCTCTGAGTCTGTTTCTTTTTATGTCACTTCCATAAAAAAAAAGAGGATGCAATTTCTTCTTTCTAAAATTCTGTCATCTCCCATTTCAGTTCCACAGGTCAGTGCAAGAAGGGAATATACTCATGACCTCATCTCATTAGTTTATCTGAAACACTGAGTGGAAACAGTCATTTGTAACCCAGAGGTGTGACTCTGGCAGAGGTCTGATTGCCTAAAGTGCTTTTTAAATGGACATGAAGGCGCTGATCTCTTCACAGGATGTGGTCAGTGTCACCATCTGTTCTGGGACCAGCTCATCCTCTTCAGCAGTAGAATATAAAGCAGGTTCATGTATCTTTGGTCTACCCATGCCCACATATGTTTTCCTTGTTGAGAACAAAATTTAGTCTTTGGTTTTTAATTCAGCAGGATTCCAGAATTTTGAAGTGGAGCTCAGTCTCAGTTCTTCATCTGAAGTCTTCTGACACACCCTTTTTCAGCCGTTGTGGGATGATTTGCCTTCATATGTACAAAAATTCACATTAGCTTTTCTTAGTGCATTTGCATATTTATGTCTGCAGAATAACACTTTATTCCAAATCACTGCGTGGTTGAGATAGGAGTTTACTGTAATGCCCAATATGCTGAGGATCTTAAGGATACTGAAATTTCTTTTTTTTTTTTTTTTTTAATTATTTGAGATAAATAGTTACGTGAGACATGAGATTCCACATCTACAGAGTGGAAAACAACTTCAGATTTTCCTCTTCTGCCATTTCCTTTCTTCTTTCATACATATCAATTTTGACTGTGCTTTGTCTCATGTCCATACCAGATTTTGACCACAGGAGAAATGTCACTTAAAGTGTGCTAGAGGTCTTCTGGATGTTTGAGGCAAGTAAAAAACACTTCAGGAGTGTTAATTAACAGTTTCAATTAGGGTTATAGATCAAATTTCAATGTGAATTCTAGAGAAAGGTCATCTCCTTTCCCATTCTTTTGGTATACAGCATAGCAGCTCAATAAAATCTGCTGTGATGTAATGAGGTTAAGTCAGTATAGTCTAAATGGGGACATTACCTACATTTTGGATTAGGTCACTTCATCAGTGTAAATAATTTGTAAATTTAATTAGCCTTTCACTTGCTTCCTATTGTTTTCTCTACTTTTCAGTCTTCCAATACAAGTAAAAAACACAGGGAAGCCAAGCATCTGTTTTCTACTGTAAAACAATACAAATTTGGAACTTCCTACACATTACTTTGAAAATTTAGTCTCTCCTCTGCAGTTTTTACATTTCACTGGTTCTACTGGTATATCGAAGAGGGGCTTGCTATTATTCAGTCCTCGGCTATGATTTTTTGCTGGCTAAAACTCATATCTAAATTCCTCTTAAAATTGTTACTGTTGCCTCCAAAAGAGCATACAGCTTTTTACCAGATGATATAAAAGAAACAAATTTCTTTATCTTGAAAGATAGCACTAAAAAGTTATGTCATATTAAAACAGAAGTTTATGGCAAGCTTGTAGTACGTTACATCCGCAATTCTGTATCATATGAATATTGAGGTTACAAATTCAATTACCTAGAAATTAAGGAAAGCCAACTTCTTGGCTGCCTCTGTAGATTTAATAAATTATTTTCTCTGTACACAATGAAACATCTTGTTTCCCAAAGAGCTATATCATTCAGCAAATAAACACATTTTAATTATTTGGTTTAATCACTGTAATAGCCTAAGGTCTTATTTACCACTCACCATTTTAAACATACATTGAGATTTAACAAAACCCACCAAATTCTCTTTTACCTATTTTCAGCATTTGGTCATGCTGAAACCAGAGTTCTACCTGACTTCCACTGTAACAATAAATAGTATAAATCTCATTCAGCATGTCTTATGCTGACTGCTCAGAAAATTTTGAAACTGTGTCTTTAACAAGGAAAAAAACCCCACCAAACCACTGACTAATCACGTTACCTACGTAAGTAATTAATAAAGTTCAGATAGGTTGCTTCATCACATGACAATCTATTATTTCAGTTAAAAGACTGACTAGCAGCAGCACATGTAGGTGGTTCTAATTAAATTTTAGAGATAAATGTGTTTATTTTGCCCCTCAGACCAATTTATTTGCTGACGGCTGTGGAATATACGTGTTCAAGATTGCTGGCCTTATATATAGGAGTTCTAAAGACTTTCACATTCATGGTTCAGGTTACCTATGTCACTTTATTCCAATGTTTAAGGTCCCTTCCTTACCTTTTTTCTACTGGCTAAACTTTGATAAATTCATGAACAACTACAACCAGTGTATTTGATAGAAATAGAACCTTTCATGTTGGAAAAGACCTTCGAGATCATTAAGTTCAACTGTTAATGTAACACTCAATATGACCACTAAACTGTATCATTCACCATCTGGTCCACACGTCTCTTAAACCTCTGGAGGGACTGTGACTCAGCTACCTACCTGGGCAGCCTGTTTCACTGCCTGACAACCCTTTTAGTGAAGAAATTTTTCCTAATGTTCAATCTAAACCTCCCCTGGTGCAATTTGAGTCTGTTTACTCTCATCCTATCACTTGTCGCTTGGGAGAAGAGACCAACACCCACCTCTCTGGAACCTCCCTTCAGGTAGTTTTAGAGAGTGATAACGTCTCTCCTAGGTTGTTGTGACCCAAGTTCAGGACCAAACATTTGGCCTTGTTGAACCTTATACAGTTGGCCTCAGCCCACCAATCCAGCTTGTTCAGACTCCTCTGAAGAACCTTCCTACCCTCCGGCAGAACAACACTCTCACCTAACTCAGAGTTGTCTGCAAGCTTACTGAGGGTGCACTTGATCCCCTCATCCAAGTCACTGATAAAACTAATGGACAGAACTGTCCCCAGTACTGAGCCCTGGGGAGCACCACTGGTGACCGACTGCCAACTGGATCTAACTCCATTCACCACAACTCTTTGAGCTGACAATCCAGCAAGTTTTTTACCCAGAGAAGAGTATGCCTGTGTAAGCAATTATTCTCATTATAATAAAAAGTGCTAGTAAACCTTAATTATAGCTACCATGTCACTCATAATATGTCAGCAGACCATGTGAAAAGACAGTGCATGTCCATGTATGTCTTAATCAAATACTATTCACCAGCTTCTTGTCTGCTTACTATTTTGAGTGCAAACTGTATTGCACAGTATCTGTTGGAGATTTCGATTTGTTTTATTTTAACCTGTATCTTGGACTGGGATCCCAAGGGATGGGAGCAGATGGCTAACAATGCAGAGCAATCAAAATTTATTAGCCTGGAGAACTTCTAATTCAAACAGAAGTGTCCTGTCATGATGAGCTAAGAGCTAAAAATCCCAGCAGAACTTTGTCCCTAGTGAACTTATATCTAAGCAGTGGGACTACTTATGTAACCTGAAGTCAGTATGGAAATTCATCTGAAAGTGGGTTGGTAGGGGGAACTTTAGGAAGCATAAATTTGCAAAGTAAATTCTCAATTGTCCCTCTCTCATACAGAATTAACATAGGAAAATTGAACGTGGCACTGCCTGCATGACTGCAGGACAATCAGAAGAACTCTGAAAAGCCTGATAAAATCCTGAGTGTTTTTTATCCCTAGGGACATACTGATAAACTTTGGGGTTTGCCTGTTAATAGAGTGATGGTTTTGGAAGTCATCTGTGAATATTTTAAATCCATTGTTATGAGGAAACAATAAAGAAGGAAAGATGAGGGAAGAATCCACAGTTTCAGTATGGGATTATGAAAAACATTAGAAAATGCTTGGAAAAATAGACACTCATTTCAGGACTAGGCTATGAAATGTGGGGATCCTATTTAATGCTTCTAGTGAAATGCTTTTCTTCCTTAATATGTTCCCAGAAGCCCAGAATTAGAGGAGGTGCCCACATCCAGCACCTGCACCAGAGTTTAACAAGTCTGTGAAAGCTGGTGACAACAAATATTTTTCTTGGTGGTGGCTGCTGTTCTTGCCCTATAATGCATACTTTCTTTTTCTGAAATTAAGTTTTTTTTCCTGGCTACAGTGGAATGAAAAAACAAAATACATTCTGAAGATAAAGCCTCAGAACATCAGCTACTTTTTGATAGTATTTTTATACTGCAAATGACTGGAAACCAACAAAGGTCTCTTTTCAGTTAGATGTTCCACCAAACCTGAAAATCTTGACAACATCAACATCAGAAAATGCCATTGGCACATGGGAGTGACACATAGGACACAAATACTGTTATTAAATTGCATTTCTCTGTAGTAATATTGCAAGCACATTTGGAACTGGAAGAATGATGGGACATCAGAGTAGCCCATCAAAACTTCACAGATCTCACTGACACATGAAGAGGACCTCACAAGGTATTGCATGGCTCCTCTGAGAGTAGAACCTAAGTTTCTTCATGAAGCAATATGTTAATATCCACTAAAAATTGACATTGTATGTAAGTTAATGCTAATTAATGGGATCAAGGAAAGGAAAATCTCTCACTGGGATTCTTTTTCAGATGTCTGAGGAAATACAGACAGCATTGTCTACAGGGTTAATACTTGAAAAAAAGGTGGAAGACGTACAAAAATCTCATAATGCTTTTCTTAACTATTTTGACCACACATTTGTAAGAATATTTTTATGACTGCTAAACACAGGTTGTTAAAATATTCTGACTTTTCTAAGACTAGCACCTAAGTGGCTTTTACTCAGATAAAAACTACTGTGTTTCGGAGGAATTCTTAATTGTAAAACTAACTGACGAAAAGTGTTATAGCCACAACCTTGTAGAAGGGATTTTCATCAAACCAAGGAGCCTGCATAGGTACCAAAATTCCAAACTAAATTCCTAGCATATTATAACATTGTTTTTTTTAAGTGAGGTTACTAATGATGTTGATCTTTCTACAATTAAAACAGACTAAATTAATCTAGACAGGTTTCCAATAAAATTACAGGAAGAAAGCAGCACAGATAGAACAACTGTTGGTAGATCTGCTCTCATTGCTGAGATTCCCCAGACTGTTAGCAGATTTCAAACACTGAAAGCTGCTGAAATGCCAGACAACCTGGTGAAGTGAGCAGAGCTGCTATTCAGCTTATACTTTCCTGATACCTTCCAATTGCTGAGGACAGATGTTCTCTACCAGAATTAATTCTATTTATTTACAACCTAATGCTCTGGGTGATTGACAAAGTTGAGGAAGCTGAGTAAAAGAGTATTAAGTCCTTCAAAGGTAAAAGAATTGAAGGAGGCCAATTTTATGTGTAAGAGATGACACTTTAGTCTAATCCAAGTTAAGTTTCTGAAGAAGAAAAAATTTCTGAAGAAGGCAGAGATGAATGTCATATTTCATTGAACCATGATCAAAGATGAAAGGGAAACGTTAGCAGTGATTTGAATGTGTCTAGTAATGACAGTTCAGTGAAATACAATTTCATTTATTAAAGAACAATATTTCACAATTTTTAACTCATATTCTTGTATATGAGCATGCAAACACTTCAGATATATTTCATACCTTTGATGAGGGGCACTTTGTATCTTTGTTTACACTCAATTTATACCCTGACTCCATAGATAATGGGAACCAATTAGTATTCATTAATTCTACTTAATAACTGTTCTAGCTTCTGTGAAGGTAGGTAAAAAGAGACTGTTTAGTTCCATAAGCCATAAATCTGGCTGTACATTAGTAGCTAGTCTTACATACTCATTTCCAAACTGATTAGCAAAATGATTTGTGAGAAACTATGTTGAGTTACTGTGGTGGGGGTTTTGGTAGCAGGGGAAGAGCCACAGAGATGACTGTTGTGAGAATCTTCCAGAGAAGCTCCCTCATCTCCAAATCAGACCAGCCTCTGGCCATGGCCAAGCCCCTTAGTGTCTCTGTGAAGAATGTATTTAAAAGGGAGGACATAAAAAAAGTTGCAGCAGAAATGGAAAGGGAGTGAAGAGAAAAGTGGAGAGAGTCATGGAGAGAGGAGTGGGACGTGATAGAGACAACACAGCAGATACCCAGGTCAGTGCAGACTGGCAGGGAGGAGGTGGCCGGAGCAGAGGTTCCGGGGCAGCCCGTGGTGAGAGGGCAGGCTGTGCTCTGCAGCTGTGGAGGGTCACGGGGGAGTAAAGAGTCACTGGCAGCCTGGGGAGGACCCCACATGCTGGAGGTGGGGGATGTGCCTGAAGAAGCCTGTGACTTGTGGGAACTCATGCTGGAGAAGGCTACTCCTTGAAGGACTGCACCCTGCTGAAGTGACCCATGCCAGAGTAGTTCGTGAAGAACTGTAATACGTGGGAAGGACTCATGCTAGGCAGGTTCGTGGAGGACTGTCTCCTGTGGGAGGGACCCCACATGGTAGCAGGGGAAGTGTGTGAGTTCTCACCCCCTGAGCAGGAAAGAGCAGCAGACACAAGGTAGGATGAACTGACTGGGAAATCCCCATCCCCTGCCCTCGTGTGCTGCTGAGGCTGCAGGAGGTAGCCCAGGAAGAAAGGAGGGTGGGGTGACGGTTTTTAAGATCTGTTTTGTTATGTTTTTCATCATCTTACTCTGATTTTATTTGTAAATGATTAAATTGATTTTACTTCCCCAAGTTGAGTCAATTTTTTTGCCCGTGACCATAACTGGTGAGTGATCCCTCTCTGCCCTTGACTCAGTCCACAAGCTTTTTGTTGTATTTTCTCCTCTCCATTCCACCCGGGGGAGGAGTGAGGAAGCAGCCATGTGGTGTTTTGTTCCCAGCTGGCCCTAAACCATGACAGGAACAATATATTACAGAAAAGACTGTGCGTCTATAATAACACTTTATTACTGCTTTTAATTACTGATAATGCCATAGTAAGGTAATATGGAAACATGCAATATTAATTGTTTTAAAATATAAAATTATTGTTACATTGTTAATTCTTTTAAATTCAAGAGATTTTGACATGGAGCAGAAAATCATTGTGTTACATGTTATACACATAAATTTAAAATTTCTTTTTATGAGAAAGCTGAAAAGATATTGGAAGGCCTTTTAGTTTGTTAAATAATATGCAGAAATTAAGTCTTTAATACAAAATGAACTTTTAAAGATATAATAGGAAAGACTGAAAAGATAAAAGCTTAAACAAGAGAGAACAAGATTAGAAGTATATTATGAGACTACTTAATAAATAAGGACCTTATTCAGATTACTGGTTTTAATGAGAGAGAAAGGGAGAGCAATCATCAGTAGATATTTGATGACAGATTCCACAGGTTTTGTACATGAAGAAGAGAGAAATTAGAAAAGGCATTGACTAGCAGAGAAAGAAGAGAGGATATAGCTGATTGTTAAAGGTAACACAAAGATAAAGGGGAAATAGGCTACCTGGGAGTCTATGGGTCACAGTGCAGAACCAAAGGTTATCTTAAAGGTGGGAGCCTTTGGGCCGAAATTATGGGAATGACAATGCTAAGAACGACTGAATTTCTTAACAATAATTAACAGGAAAAAACCAAGCTGTTAAAATATTCTGAAAAGAAAAATTGAAGTCTCACTAACTCTACAGTTCTGAAGATGTGAAGACAGGTACAGATTTAAACAGTTCATACATTAACTGGAAGTAATGCATGGAAGCAAAGGAAAACTGTCTTAGTTTAGGCCCAGCTAGAAACTAAGCACTACGCAGCCACTCACTCCTTCCCCCAGGTGGGATGGGGAGGAGAAAATATAACAAAAAGCTTGTGGAGCGAGTCAAGGCAGGGAGGGATCATTCACCCATTATGGTCACAGGCAAAACAGACCTGACTTGGGGAAGAAAAATCTATTTAGTTTGTTACCAATCAAATCAAAGTAGGATAATGAGAAATAAACCAACTCTTAAAAATACTTCACCCTGACCCATCCCATCTTTCTGGACTCAGCTTTTCTCCATATTTTCCTGCCAGCAGCACAGGGGGACGGGGAATGGTGTTTGTGGCCAGTTCATCACATGTTGTCTTTCTCACTCCTTTCTCCTCAGGGGGAGGACTCTTCACACTCTTCCCCTGTTCCAATGTAAGGTGTGTCCCAGGCAAGACAGTCCTCCACAAATCTCCCTGTCATGAGTTTGTCCCACAGGCTGCAGTTTTCTTCCTTGGTGTGGGTCCCTTCTGTCAGGTGTGTGGTCCTTCAAGAGTGGACTTCTCTGGCACAGGCTTCCCACAGAGTCACAGCCTCCTTTGGGCACAGCCATCTGCTCCAGCATGGGGGCCTCAGCTGTGGAGACAAGCAGTTATGAAAGAACATAGAGTTGACAGCATAAAAATTTTGGGTTCTTCTGGAGCAAAAAGAGTTATTAACACCAGCTGGAAAAATATATCCTAGTTGGACTTTGACTACGAACAACTACACAGTTAGTGATGCTTGCCATATCTGTTTTCACTAGGCAAACCATATCTGCCACATCAACTTTAGACAGAGAAAGTTAACTCTGTCCCAACTAAAACCAGCACACAGTTTAACAGGAATTCAGCTGTAAAGTTTGCTATGACAAGTGAGTCATCTCGTGATACCCAGTCTAACTTTTTGCTGGAAGATGGTGTCAAAATAACAGAGAGTAATATCTGCAATGAAATGTACTTGCAAAAGTCAACATTTTAGTTCCCATGGTAGTCAAAAGAGATGAAAAAAGTTATAGGATATGATTCATCTTATTCTTAAGTAGGTATCTAAATAGGTCAGATGAATCATGCTCTAAAAGGGCCTTTTCTTTCTGGTGACTATAAAGGGAATCCAAAGTGACTAATTCAGATCTAGACGACTAAACTATAGATGTCTAAAGTTAGCTGCAGTGAATCCCACACAGAATGGCTTACACCTTCCCCGTGTACCCAAAATGCTGGGGAGTGAGTTCACTTTCATAGCTGGAACAGTTGTAATGCACAGAGTCACAAAGTTAGATTTCTCCCAGGCTGACATTTTTTCCAACAGGAAGCTGAAACAAGAATTATTTGAGTAGTAGAAACAGTAAATCTACTTTGGAATTTACAAATACATAAAGTTAACAAAACTCTTGGGGATTCCCAAGAAGTGTCTTCATTTTCCCAAAATAATACTGTGGTAACCCTACTGCTTTCAGTGAAGTAGGAACTAAATCTAAACTAAATAAAGTACATGAAATGGTGACTAAAATATCACATGGATGGAGCAGCTGTCTTATAAACTGAGCCAGGAATTGATGGGATTGTTCAACCTGTACAGGAGAAAACCAAGGAGCAATGTGATGGAGGTTTACAAGCTCATGCTGGACTATTCATACATCAATTCTCACAATGTTCAAACTGAAGGTACTCACTGAAACCGGTGGAAATTCAGATTCGGACTTGTAAAAGAAAGCACATCTTTTCATAGTATGTAGTGAACCGCTGTTATTTGTTGCTGTAGGTTGCTGCAAATACAAACATTATCACAAGGGATTAGATAAATTCATTGGAAGACAGGGCAATAAATGGATGTTAAACAGACTAGACAGGGATCTAGCCTATAAAAACTCAAAAACTAATCTAGATGCTGTGGAACACAATGAGAAATGGACTGAAGACACAGCCAGGAACATGTGCTCTTGCTGCTTATCTCCTCATTCTGCTATTGCCAGAATCTTTGTATCTTCTTACGGACATGAAAACTTACTCATACAAACACCTCTGAACATTTCACTCCTTGTGGGCAGATACTTAGAAAGGATGAACACAATTTCCTCTAAGTCCCAGAAAGAAACATAGTTCAAGGTACAGACCAGTCCATTGCAAGTAGCTGTAAAATGGGCAGCAGTAGTAGCTTGAGATATCTGAGCTTCAGGACACAAAACACCAGAACAAATGAATTTAGTTCTGCCTGACAAAAGTGTTGATGAAATTTCCAGGGAGACCCCCAGTACCTGAAAGAATCATGTTAATCACTTTAGTAACTAGCCTGGGTAAAGCATTCTACAATTCTGTGTGACGTAAGTGCTGGTTATTAATTTTTATAATGCCACTGGGGAAAGGAAGAATCAAAAGATTTGGACTTGCAAAAGCTTGGTCATCTATCCCATGGGACTTTTTAGTGTGTTTTGGAGAGTCTTGTGCTCCACAGCTGACAAATGAGACCTTACACCACACTGAAGCTCTTCTCCATCAACTACACAGCTATTAGTGACTGCTCATCAACACAACCCTTCTCAGTTGACAGCTTTCTGGCATGAGTTATATATTAAATGTTTTTAACAGAGGTCTGGCTGTGATCCTCATGTTTACTAAGGGGCTGAAAGAACTACTTTCTGTGTTGCAACGGCACAATTAGTTCCCAGCTTAACATTGACATCATTTATCACATATGTTATTCTGACATATTCAGTACCTTTCCAGAGAAATCTTGCGAACATGACGTAGTAATTTGCAAAATTATCTAAGGAAATGAATTTCAAATAGTATGACAGTGAATGTACATGTGTGTCTCTCACTATCATCACTGAAATGAGAGCTGCAGACATAAAGAAAAATGAATGTTAAATATTTTAGAGGGTTGGGTTTGGGGGTGGTTTTAATTTTTTTAATCTGTATATAAAAATGTTGATTTATAACAGATCTAAGTATAGTTTTCATCTTAATCATATTAAAAGATGAGATATATTCAGCAACATTAAAAGGCTAATTAATTTTATGGGCGAGTAGAAATTGATTTCTAGAAGTGTTTTAGATATATGTCCTTCCTTTGAAGGTAACATTTTGGAAACAGGCATACCTGCTACTCTGATAAGTGATGATTAAGATTTCCTGCTGTGAACATGCATTCTTTGCTAGACTGAGTAAAAGGGGTGTTGCATTATGTTATTCCGCATACCTACTAACCCTGATGACATAAACATCAGCCTGTACTCATTGAACATCTTTGTTTTTCTCTTAAAAAAATCACATCTATTGTACTGACTACTGTTGATATAAAAAAAAAAAAAATTAGGCACATGTTATTGTATATGTCTGTTGTAGATTAATCCATTAGATTTTTTCTAATGGAAAGAAGAAAAGCAACAAATAGAAACATACAAAATGTGTTCACAATTAAGTGAATTCAAGCGGGGAAAACTGTCTTATTTCTATGTGGCTTTGCCCTTCAACTCATCTGTTGGGTCTACATTAGCATTCAAATAGTAGTATTGCCATTCCTGGTGATTCACGGAGGAATTATGAATATGCAAAGTATCAGGAGCTTTTTACGTCTACGGTTTGTCTTTCTTAGATGTTCGAAGGAATAATTGAAGCCAATCAGTTCCTGATAACTTGCATATAGATGAATTCCATTATGGAAAAAAACCCAAGTGGTTTAATAATTCTTCTCACAACACACCAAAAGGTTGATTTCAATCAGGTTTCTAAAAACAATCTCTTGTTCGTTTCCTCCACCCCCCCATTTACATTGTTTAATTTACAGGTTAGTATGTCATGCTATTTTTGTTTCTCAACTTCTTATTAGGCAACATATTAAAGCATGTATTCAGTGCTATATTTGATAAGTTTGTATTTCTTCCCTTCTTCTTTTTAATAATTTCTGTCTTTCTGAATAAAACACAAATATGTTTTTATCAACAATGCACAGCAAATTCAGTTTGATTTACGCATTCAAATAAACCCACCAAAATCAGGTTAGGATTACAGTATCTGACCTAGGATCAATCTTTTTTTTTTTCCTTTCCTTTTAATTATAAGCAATGGAATTGTTCTTTAATATTTAACAAAGAGAAATTGTATAACTTAAAAAATTAAATATTTTCAGAGTAATATTGTAGGTTGTATTACTGGTTCATAAACAATATTCATTAAGAAGTAATAAAATAATGATAAATAATCATTGACAGGAAGTTCCTAGAGTCTTTTAAATTTCAGCTGAAGGGTCAGGCAATTGGATCTAATGATACAGTTATTATAATTAATATATTATTTATATCATGGTCAAGACTTTTGAAATAATTCTGGCTTAGTATATCTTGCTTTGGAATTTATTAGTTTAGTTTAATAATTTTAATTTACTTCTCAAAGTGTTTCAAGAACTCTGCTGTATGCAAGCAGATCATGAAGTATATCATCTTGTTTGACATAAAACTGAATCATAAATATCTGTTATCCTGACGATGGTCTAATGCCTATTTGTTTGCAGACGAAAAGGCAAATTTGTAGAAAACCACTGAAATGTGTTCAGTGAATGAAAACAATGTTAACTTACACGACTCTCTCCTCTAGCTCTAACATAAATATTGTGAAGCAAAGTTTCCTTGGAAAAAAGTCAGAAAATAAATTTTAAAAATCCCCAGTTTGCGTATGATCAAATAAATATTACTTTTACTTCTAAAATTAATTACATAGCAACCAGTCATCAGTGTTTGAAGTGTGATGCTTTTGGTCTGTGAAAGGCTTACTGGTTTTCACTGGGTAGTTGACATGAGTGCCATACAAAACAGCCACCTTTTGCAGTGTCAGTGGAAAGTAATACCGACTCAGAGATAAGGTGTGCAAGCAAGGGACAACAGCCACTCATTCACTGAAGCAGGGGTGATTCACAACAGACTGGTTATGGGGACTTGCTTATAGATGAAACCAGGGAGACTGCTTTTCTTTTTCCTGTACCTCTCTTCCCTGTCTTCAAGAAAACTGCCAGCAACTTCAATTTTTGGTATTTGAAACAGCTTCCAGACCTCATTTGTCTCTATTCTCATGTGAGGATTTGTTATGTGTTTTTGACTGATGCTCAACTAAGGCTGAAGTATCACAGTCTCCCTGGTTATTCCTCTCAGCCTGTGACTTCTCACGGTGACGTGAGACATGACAGTTCTGGTCTTTCTAGCTGTGGTCAGGAGCAGTATGGGGCTCTAGGAGATCTTGAACCAGGGATGCAACAAGACAGGAAACAACCTGAAATAGTGACCCACAGGTGTGATTTGTGTTACTGCTACAAAACTTTAATATCCATATGCTCGGGGAGAAACTTAAATTAATCTGCTCACTATGGGTGTCTATGACAGAAGTAATATCCATTTCCTCAGCTGGCTGTAA
>NW_010264914.1:0-19588 GCF_000690775.1 Eurypyga helias | reverse complement strand
TGAGCTGCTGGCCTGGGATTGTACACCAGCGTAATGCCCGAAGGGTTGCTCACATTCAGCATTATGCTATCTCCCAGGATTTGAAACCTGTATAACTTTTTAAGTTAAACCTGTATAACCAGTTTTAAGCTGGGTAACGAGGCCAGCTCACCTCACATTGGGTTTTGCAAACTGCTGCAGATATGTGTCAAAATTTTGAGACAAGGTTGTAATTTCATATGAGAAATATGTCTGCGTGCATCAGAACCTCAAAGAAGAGCCTAGTTAATTCATTGAGGAAGGAAGGAGGGAAGGAAGGAAGGAAGGAGGGAAGGAAGGAAGGCTGGAAGGAAGGAAGGAAGGAAGGAAGGAAGGAAGGAAGGAAGGAAGGAAGGAAGGAAGGGAGGAAGGAAGGTAGAGGAAGGAAGGAAGGAAGGAAGAAAGGAACTTCCTCTGCCCTTTTTTTTAAAAAAAGTGGGGGAGTCAATAATAGCAGCTATAAATGGAAGACAGACAGACGAGAGTATTGCATCCCCATGAATATAGATGAAGCAGAACATATCTTGATATCTGTTAGTTTAGATGCACTAGAAATGTCATTTTGGGTTCCCTAGAGGACTTCAACAAAAGGAAATAAGGATTTCTAGATACATGAAGGTTTCTTAATCTCATTAAAATAGTAATTTATTAAAAAAAACCTACAACAACAAACCACACATAATCAAGTCCAATCATCCCATAGACCCATGAATTTTTGCAAATTTCTACTCTTATTTGCATTTCTTTTCATTGTGAGCAGATCTTTCAGGAAGAAGCTTTTTACCTCCAAGCCAGTAACCTAACTGTCTGCTACATTTGTGTGATGGATGTTTCTTCTGCAAGCAAATTGTATCCATGTGGTAGGTTGACCTTAGCTAGGCTCCAGGTGCCCACCAAGCTACTCTATTACTCCCCTTCTCAGAAGGAATAGAGTGGGGGAGAAAATAAGGTAGAAGAACAAGAAACCTCTCATGTCAAAATAAAGGCAGTTGTACTTCCCAGGATTTAGGGCTCCACTGCACATAACAATTTCTCCTCCAGAAGATAAATGTCATAAATAACAAATGACCTCAATTCTTTCTCCTTTCTCTTAGCTTTTATTGCTGAGCAGATGTCACATGGTATGGAATATCCCTTTGGCTAGTTTGGGTCAGATCTTGCCCACCCCCAGCCTATGAGGAAGGGAAGGAATAGGGGGAAAAATGTTAGAGAGACAGCCTTGATACTGTGCAAGTACTGCTCAGCAGTAGCTAAAACACAGGTGTGTTATCAACACCTTTCTAGCTACTAATACACAGCACAGCACTATGAGGAAAATTAACACCATCTCAGCCAGACCCAAGACAATCCAACACACAAAACACCTCAAAACTATTAGAGTTGAGTATATAAGTACGGATATGAAATTTATGAAAGTGAGGTTATAGTGCTTTGAAATTAATATTGTGATATCATTTTAAAGAAGATCCGTTTCTATTCAGCTTGGTCTAGAGAAACATGAACATGCAACATAACATGAGGAGGAGTCATATATCTCAAACACTGAAATAGAAGGCTACTATACTTTATTTGTCTCTTCTCTCCTCAGAAACACTATGTGTCTAACAAGAGCGTACTGTAATGACTTGTGAAATGCCTGATCATATGAAATTCTAGAAAACATTTATTTAAAAGTTTATTTAAGGAAAAAAAACCCAACCAACCAAGCAAACAAAAACCAAACAAACAAAAAAATAAAACCCAACCACAAAACCCAAACCAAACTCCAAACAACCCAAACCAAAAACCTCCAAGAACATTCACTTCCAGTAAAAGGAATACTGAATACCATTACCATGACATGGCATCCAGGAGATATTAAAAAAAAGCTCATGGGCTCTCCAGATTGTGGGAAGTATTAGGTGCCACAGACAGTCTATGATAGAGTTAGGGGTGCAGAATCCAGTCTGCAGCCCAGTGCTTTCTGGGCAGTGCTGGAAGAATTTAGATGTCATTTGTATTTAGCATTTTCTTGAACAACAATGTCAGATTTAGACAAATGAAATCTGCTTAAATCTTGTTCAAGGCAAGCCTGCAAGCCTGCAGCATTGTTAGGGAAAGTAGACAAGCTTTTATTTTATTTTTTACATGTTTCTGTTTTTCTCTGGAATGGAACACTCACAAGAATTTCTTTACTTGCCTCATGGAAAGGCTGGATTTTTCTCCCTTTTACTTTTTTGGGGTTTTTTTCTTCTTTTTTTCCTAAATTTTTCTCATGGAAAAGATTTTAAATAGTCCCTTTTGACATGAAGAAAAATGTATATATAATTATTTTTACTGAAATAAATTAAAACTAAAATCTGATTTTTAAAATAGAAGTAAATCCTCTTTGTTTAAAAAATTACCTAAGCTGTAGCAGAAGAAAAGCTGAAAACAGAGAAAGCAAACACTTGACAAAAAACTAATTTTCTGCTGATTTATCCCAAGTAGAAAAAGTGAAGTTCTTATACCAGGAAACTGTGTAAATTACCAACAATTTTGTCCAAAGCAGACCTCTTCATCCCCGAACCACCCTGCCTTACCTCCCAAAAAGGTAAGACAATTATATTTAAAAAACACAATAAAATTATATCATAGGACCAGTTCAAAAGCTAGTAACTTTCACTGATATAGATATTATATCTTTAGGTATTTTTGCCAGTCTTATGTACAGTTCCCTAAAACCATGCTGGATGTGTGCACTTGCTGTCATATAGTTTGGAAACTAATCACTCACAGGCCTGTCTAATTCTTTCCAGGAAAGTGGTTGGGTGGTTGGCATTTGAATAATACAAGCTAAGGGCTCCTGGTATGATGCTTTGTGAATAACATGCTATAAATACCCAATGAACAGCAAGACTCTTGTGCTGTTGTCTTGTTAACAGAACAGATGTTTTTGAGGATCTGTGTTCTTAGTAACGTTATCCTCACTCTCTCTATCCAAATCAAAATATTTTTTCAATTAGTATTTAGATGTATACTTTCCCTGCATATAAAAGATATAAATTCAAATTTAAGAAGCTAAGCAATCTTAATAATATTTTAAGGTAAAAAAAAGAAAGCTTAAGGAAGTTGGTAAAATTCAGTCCTTAAAGAAAACTCAGAGGAACATCTATACAAGTGTGACAGATATCAGTATTCAAAACCTTAGTATGAGTTCTTATTACTACTATGTCACCATTTTATGGTGACTCTAAGGAGGAGAAAGCAAGGAAAAACGTAATTCCTCTCAGAGGCAAAAGTGACAGTGGAGTATTTTGGGTGGGAAAATGCAACATGCCATACACTTAATGGTAGTTCCACATACAGCCACCTTCTTTCTGATTGTAATAATATAATTGATATTGTCCCAGACAGAAGTATACAATAAGAAAGCAAATAGATGGCTTCATATGCTCATAAGAAACCCAAGTTTAACTTGATAAAGTATTTAAGAATAATATTCTTATATTTCCATGTTTTACTTATAAAAATATCTTTCATCCTATGACAGGTGAAGAAATACTTAAGCAGATAGCTGTTTTGTGGATTTGGTTAGGGTTTTTTTCATCTGTTTCCTTTTTTTCTTGAAGTGACTTTAATGTGCCACATAACATCTGCTGTTAGTGCTAAAGCAATATATTTCAGTCCTTTTTTTTCTATGAAAAGATTTAAAAGAAATTATATTGATTTATGTTTCTGATGTTGCTTATATCTATATAGTCCTGTTCATTCCTATGAATAATGTAAACTGCTTCTTGCATTGCGTATGTCAATGAAATTATATAGTCCTGCAGAAATGTTACCTACATATTTTTTTAAATTGAAGAATGCAAATGCATTAGAATTTTCACATTTACAAACATATGATGCATAAATCCTGGTTTTCCATAAATATTTAGATTGCAAATTGTCAAAAATACAATGTGAAAATCCCTGTAACTATATTCCTGAAATACTGCAACATCAAAGGTAATACCTTCAAACAAAAGATTTTTTCATTGCCGAATGAATTTGTTGAACATTTACATAGAGCAGTGCTCTGGGAGCTGATCTTTGCTGACATAATTCAGTGACTAAATTTCTTGATTTTCCTTACCTAGGTAGCAAAAAGATAGTGTAGACATGCCTACACATACACAACAATGAACCAGCGTCCTAATGACAATCAAATTCTTTCTGTAAAATTGGAACTGTTGAGTTTGTTCCTAAAAAGACATTATGCTAGCACATAGGAGCATCAGCCCTTTATGTTTGCCTGTGAAGATCCCTTGCCCCAGGTCACTGTATGCCAATTGAGCTCTACTGTTGTCAGGGAACACAGTACTTCCAGAAAAGTAGATGAGATTCATCTTTCAGTCTGCAAAACCCTCTTTGATGTCAGGATCAATGACTTATTTAGGATTTCACATTTAATTCAGACTGAGAAGGTATTACACATTTGACCTCTGAAGCTGTTAACATTCCCTGTTGCAGTAACTGAGGGGCATTGCTGCAGTACAGAGCCATTTGCACCTACCTGTGTGGGTTCTGTGTAGAAGAGCTCAGCAGAGTTGTAACAGGCACATCTGAAGGCAGAATTTGGTACCAGTTGTGTCAGAGAATCATCTGTAAAGTTATTTTACAAGAGACAGTGTAATTATTAAAACACAGACAGATCGTGCTTTGATATACTAAACAAGCTGTCTGCACTTTCTCTGAGGCACTATACAAGTAAATGAGAAATAAAAATAGCAGCCTTGAGTGGGAAGAACAAAAGGCTCAAACTCTGTAGCCTTCATTCATGGCCTGATTGCTGTGCCCAACCTCCCTGTTCCGTTTGTGCCCCAGACCCAGCAGAGTAAAGGTTCTTATCACAGCAGCACTGCCAGCCAAACCTTTGTATTATAAGGAAGTAAGTTTGTGGTTTTCTATTATACACCTTATGTTCTAGCATGTTTTATTTAGCCTACAAGTATGAATTACTTCAGTTGATTTAAGTTATTTTAGGATTCTAATTTATTCTAAGGTTCCTGCAATTTCTGATTTCTTGGAGAGTTTTTATTCTTCACGCTATGACTTAACACAGGTGCTCAATAAGAATAGAAACAAACAATTGTGTTTCCCTCCAGAGTGCAGTTTCTTCACAGTGATAGTTATATTGCTGGAGACTGCAGAGCATAGCTGCTGTAACTGCATGTCATCTTACACATCATTAATAAAGCCTGTGATCAATCCTGGCCCCTTGCATTTTGTGCCATGTAGCTAGTTGTCTTATTTTTTTTCTTTCTATTATTTAAAAGTAGGCTTCCCTACTGTTTCAATTTAAGTAAGACTACTTGCGTATATGTGATTCTCACTTAATTTTAAACTCATGTTCAAAGGAATAATATATGAAATTTTATGAAGTACGGATACATTACTTCAGATGGAATAGAATAAAATATTTTTTAAAAAGAATTGTGAAGAACCTGCCCTTTCCAGGACTCTTTAAGGAGTAAAGCATTGTTCACCTAAAATAAGAAAGTCAAAACTAGTCCCATAGTAATTACTAAGACATCCTAAATAAGTTCATCATCTTCTAAGGTTCAGGAGTAAAGTAAATTAACCTTTTGGTTATTTGCATATAGCTGTTGGAGGTCAATACTTTTTCTGTTTCAGATTCCTTTCAGACATTTCTGTCCTCTTTGTTTTCAAGAGAAAAAAAAAACTTCCTCATAAACACTTACAGCCCCAAATCAAATGGATATTTTCCTCATGTTAATACTGCCCTCCCTAATACAAGCAGTCATTTTTATATCTGGCACAGGAATTAATTTCTGAAAGTATTGTTCAGATGGTCACAGAAATGGCAACTGTGTTTATCATTCACATCAACATCTCTTGTGCAGAAATTAGTATGCTCACTCAGGCTTTTATCCATCATAAACACTTCCCCTTTCATGTTTCACCCCACAACATTTCTTTCTCAAGGATTGTCTCATCACTGTGGGCACCACTGCCCATTTCTTTCCCGGGACGTCATGCCCAAACCTGTCAAGTCACTAAACCGTTGCCTGCCCTGAAAACACATTTAATCCTGCCCTCTTAGTTCCTTACTGCCTGTCTGCCATGAGCTTCCAATCTTGATCCTGAGAGAGTGAGGAGCAATGTATGTATTCTGACTTAAGCTCTGATAAGATTGTGTGGGTTTGCTTACCTTTTTCATTCCCTGTTCTTGATGGGGAGGCTGCCCTGGTTGTGCCAGATGTAGCTCTTGAAAGATCTGCTTCTATTTCACGTTTTGTCATTTGGTGTGATGCGGAAGAAGCTTACAGCACTTTCTCCACCATCTTCAAAGTAACTGTTTTACACATTATGGCTCTCTATGGTCCTGTTTATGCTTTAAAACATGTCTGGGAGAAGTTCAACAGTTTTTCGGTATGAGAGGAAATTAATCCATAATCTTTCCTCTGACTGCAACAGTCTCCCCTTTGACATCTTAATCTCTTTCTCCAACCTATTCTTTCAGGAGGTTGGAAGCTTGCAAAGGATCTGTCCAAAAATAATAGAGACAAGGTCTCTATTCTTTAAAGAGCATTCTTTAGGTTTTCCTCTGTAGATAGATAGGCTTTTAGGTAATTTTTAACGGGGAATAACTCTGTTTCAACAGCATTTGAATTCAATAGACAGGAGTGCAACTCTCTGTATCTTCAAGAAGATGCCAAGTTTGAAAGTTGGGTGAAAGCAGTTGTTTTGATTTTTTTTTTTTTTTTAAGCGGGAATTAATGTTCCTAGTAGCTTAATGTGTTGAAGATCAGACAAAAAGAATGAACAAATCACATAATGCGGTCAGGTAATCATGCTAATTTAAACTAGCTGAAAGTAGGAATAGTGTGTAGGTTAATTTAATGTTGCTGTTAGATAATGGCATAAGGACAAGTCTTTCTGCTTCTGGGAATCATTTCAGTGAGGCTCAGTTCACGACCCCAAGTCTGGAAGAATACAGCAAGAGAAGAGAACAAATTGTCATCATGTCTCTGGACAGACACCATCAGGTTGGTTAACACTGTACTTTTAATTCTGTTTATATCTGTTAGAAAAGTTAACAGCTGGATAATTAAACTATTTGCTTGACCCAGAGGGAGTAGAGTGCACTTAAAATGTAACTGGCCACAGAAATTATTGTAATATGCATGCTGTATATCCAGACAAAAAAGCTGTGAAAGACTGTTCATCACGTCTATTGTATCATTATGGTACGGAGTAAGTGTGTTGGTTAAACAGTCTAGAGTGGAGATATCCCATCTTTGGAAAACTGGAAGAGAGGTTAGCCACAATACCCACACTGAAAACATGATATATGAAAGGTGTTTTACCAGAGCAGCATGTCTCTATTAAGCATAAGAACCTTGCCTTGCATTTTCTTTTATTTAATATATCAGTATTAATATAATGTATGGGAAGAACAAGTATAATTTCTTTTTCCTATTATGATCATAATTGTATCACCTACTAGTTGCTATTGACAATAACCATGTGTCAAACACAATACAAACACAGAAAGAAAAGGCATTGTATGTTGCAATTTTAGTTTGAGGTACCTTTTGCCAAGAAAGGTTGGACCAGATAATCCTAGCAGTCCCTTCTAGCGTGGTATTCTATGATATCTTCATAAATGCCAATGTACCTGTCTTAAGTACAAATATGCAACCACCTTGTTAAGCCTACTAAAACTGTCTTGCTAGAAGCATGAACATGAACTTAAATCTTTAAAACATTTAAACCTTGGTCAATACATGATATGTTGCTGCTTCTGAAGAACATAGACTCCTTTCAACAGCAGAATAGACATACCAAAGATAAGAAAACCATTTCTTTCTGTGGGTCAGATAGACACAAGCTATTCCCAATGTGTTAATATGAAAATGCAAAATTGGTTTGTTTGCTTACCTATAAATTTAAATATTTTACTGAGCTGCTATACACTTAAATAGTAGTAGTAGTAGTAGTAGTGGTAATAATGATAATGATAATAATAATAATAAATACAAAGGCTCAATTATTATCTTTTATTTCACTAATTAGTGGTAGAGAAAAAAGTGTTTTATTTAGTATACCTAGATAAAGTAATCTATAACAGTATTCCACAGGTTATCTCCTGCTTTATACTGTGCGTGTAAACTTTTGTGGAAAGGACTGCCTTTTCTTTCTGTGTTTGTATTGTGTTTGACACATGGTTATTGTCAATAGCAACTAGTAGGTGATACAATTATGATCATAATAGGAAAAAGAAATTATACTTGTTCTTCCCATACATTATATTAATACTGATATATTAAATAAAAGAAAATGCAAGGCAAGGTTCTTATGCTTAATAGAGACATGCTGCTCTGGTAAAACACCTTTCATATATCATGTTTTCAGTGTGGGTATTGTGGCTAACCTCTCTTCCAGTTTTCCAAAGATGGGATATCTCCACTCTAGACTGTTTAACCAACACACTTACTCCGTACCATAATGATACAATAGACGTGATGAACAGTCTTTCACAGCTTTTTTGTCTGGATATACAGCATGTAGGAGGCAAAAAGGCAAAGTATATTTTTTCATATTTTACAGTAAAATTTTGGTGTCTCATATTTCCATTATACTAATTTTGGTATAGTTGTGATTGCTGTTATTGTTTTGGGGCTTTGACACTTCTGTGTCTCTGGGAAGTGTGATAACTGGAAGTATGAATAATCCAGGAGAGAATTATTTTCCAGTTTTGAAGCAACTGAAAATAACTTCTTCAGGAATAAAATGAAACTAATAGGAATGAATGCAGCTTAGAGTTTAAACACTCTCCACCATGAGATGAGAATATTAATTTCAAAACAATCAAAATTTTAATACTGGTTCTAAAATGAGCAGAAGTTAAAAGAAGCCCAGAACGGGAGTAAAATGTTTATACAGATTCTTTCAATCTTTCTGCTGAAACTGATAATTTTTGATGAGTAATTTACTGAGAGGTCAGTTTATTGGGTTTGTGCAAAAACTTTATCAAACAAATTTCAAGGCTGGCCAAATGATTTTATTGTAATACAATGTGTTAAAATCCTAAAATACTCAAATGCACTCTACTTTAAAAATGGGATTTTTCTTTTTAATATGCTAAAACCAAAATAAAACAAACATTTTTTCTTATTGAACTCAATATCCACTTGTGGTTGTCTTCCAAAACAGATGTATAATTTAGGATCTAATTTAGCTTTCAAAAACTCTTTCTTATTAGTGGTAAAACCAGAAAACGAAGGAGTGGAGGAAAGGAAATGGCCTTTTTGAGGCTAGAGTTTATAAGACTGGTAACTGGGGAAGAAATAAAAAACAAATAAGAAAAAGAAAATAGAAAGCCCATTGGATTTTATATTAATAAACTGAGCTGATTTATTATAATTAGCTCCAATGGGGAAAAGTTGTTCTTTTTATACTACCTTCTATGAGAATGCTGTAGCAGTTCAAGCATTCAAAAGAAGGAGGCAAAAGAAAAAGAAGCAATCATTGGGAATTACTAAAACATTCATGGCAACAAGATTTACACCTCTCATGTGAAAGCGCACCAAAATAAGGAATACTTAAATCACAAAGGTGAACTAGAGAAATGCTTAATGCTCATTTCGCAACAGTGTTATTTATTAAATAACACTGTCATTTATTAAATAACACTGTTATTTACTAAATAACACTGGTTTTACTTTGCTAGTCCAACTTAATGAACACCACAGTAAACTTCATAACAAATAAGAGAACAATGCCAATATTTCTGGAAATGTTACATAGTCATATTGGCTGTTGACATTTACTATAGAACATATAAATTAATTTCATCAACCTTGTGAATTTAGGATTTAAGAGCCTTTTGGGTCAGTCTAACTTTGAGCCAACAAAAATGTTGAAACAGTATTGCCCCTGGCCAACATGACCTTTCAGCAAAAGACTATAGGAGGAATCTAAGACTGAGTTTATGAAGAAGCAACTAGCAAAGGCAGGGAAGTTTAAAGACTTTGAGAAGTATCTCTGCACATCCCTCAGTAATTATAAAGGCTGCCTAAAAACAGTATCATTCCACATCTATCAGAAATTATATGAATATTTAAACTTACTTGGAGGGTGTTATTTTATGATCATACTTTGTATTTTAAGGGTTGGAAGTTCATATTTTATTCCTGCTTCTTAGCCCTTGTAAGGTGACTTTGATAGATCTGACTTGTTTGAAATGGTGTTCATGTTCCATAAGACATTACAAAATTATGAGAGTTGCTTACTTTGTAATTTAATATTCTCTTCTGATCTCTGTGTCAGTTGCTCTGTTCAGAGCTAATTAGCAAAGGATTGGAATGGGGCAATGCATGCAAGTTTTTATTAGAATTATGCTGAAGGGTTAGCAAATAGAGTGAAGACCTCTAAAATTGCACAGTATTAGTGTACAGTAAATCTATTTCTTCATCAGGTTTTCAAATTATAATGTTTCATTACATAGAGCATTGACTGACTCTATGTTCAGCTGGTAAAGAGGTTTGTTTTAATGTATTATTTAAATGTGATCTGGAGTGGTCTTGTAAAAAATTTGTACTTAATATATTGTGTAGTAAAGTTACAAAATTCAAATAAGAGAATCTTTCATCTAAATTCAAAATTTCAAAAATTTTCTTATCTTACTATTTAAACTTCATAAACATGGATACAAGAGTTAACATTATTATTAAAGTATGCTTCACAAAATCTCTTTAAAAGCAAATAAAACCCAGCTTCCTATTCTCTACTACTTTCTGCAATTTTAACTATCATCTACCTTTTCATTTCCTAGCCTTAAAAGATACAGAGAGCATCTGATGTTCTAAAACACAGTATTGGTTTGTTGCTCTTCACTATTTGGGCCCAAATTCTCTATTCAAACCCTGTTGCCTTAGAAGGCACTATAATTATGTAGAAGGGCTGGCAAACATTGTAGGCATTCCTTAAACTGAACATCTCTAGCGTATTGTAAAACTACTTCTCTGTCAGGTTTTCAAATTAAGGGCTTCATTAAGTGGAGCATTGATTAACTCTATATACCCAATTGAAAAAGAACAGATCCATTAAATTGTATTATTTAAAGTTGGTCTTGCCCATTTAGAGCCCAATATTCTTTGTAAATTCTGTTGACTTAAGAGAACTTTCAGGAATATTAATGATAAAATATATGACTCTTTGGTTGCTTTTTCTCTAAAAAGAAGACTGAAGTGGAAACTGGAAATGGTAAGTGAGAAAATGTGAGCCCTGCATTAGGGGCTCACGCTTTTAAAAGGAGCTGGCCGTACACTTAAATTCTGTATCTCCAACATCTGTTAGATCTTCATCAGTCAGTATGTGAATTGAACTGCAACCTAAAGCTTTGATATTGCCATTGCAAGATATCACATGGAAATCTGGTTCCATATAAGCAAGTTGGGGCTGGAAATAATTTACCCTTGTCGAAAAACTCTGTCCAGCTATATTTAAAGCTGTAAAGGGCTAAAGAGGAGAATTCTGATCAAAGAGAAATGTCCTGCTTATATATGATTTCCAGGCAATTGGTGTGTAAAATATAATGTTATCAGCAGCAGGGGAAATGTTATGACACTTTTGCTTAAAAGAAAAACAATCTAGAGAAATATCTAAGACACACACACAAATTCCATTAGTCTCCTAGCAATTTATGACTCACACTGATTGATTATACAAGTATAAAGCAAACCAGAAACTTTCTGCTGAGGCAGTTTCAGGGAATTGTTTGTGAAAGGTTTCTTCTGTTCATGCTGGTCACAAACACAAAATATTTCCTGGGGCAAGAGACTGTCCTAGGTAAAGCTTTACTATTCTGAGTGAGACTCATTTTCTGAGTGACCCCCTTTCAGCTAATATTCTCTTGAGTAAAGCTAAATAGACATTTATAGTGGTTGTATTTGGTTCCTTTATCAGCCAGTAAAGCACTTCTAAAGGGTTCATTCTGTTAATTTAAACATATGAGTTATTAATATTTGCCTAATTCTATATTCATAAGATATCAGATTTAAAACTTTCATAGATCCTTCTCATATTGCTCTAGGAGTCATAAAGAAGGACTCCAACTTTCAAGATTACTTATTTTCCAGTTTGAATATTGTAACTAACACTGACGTTCTGCTTCCCTTCTCGTCTTGTGTTGTTCTATGATCACCTTTCTATCACAGCAAGACTGTTTTATACATTCCTACAACTTTGCTTCCCATAAATTTGTTTTATTGGATTCTGAAGTCACCTACTCTATGTAAATATTGACAATCTAAGAAATATATTTTGAAATCAGTGTGATAAAAGAGGACAAGGAAAAGAGAAAAATATTATCTAGAAGACAAAGTAGGATGAAAAGCATGTAGTCTACAGTTCACAATTTCTAAGCTTCATAAGGCAATTTATCATGCAGTAATGAGTTCTTGCTCTTTTTCCAAACTTTGAGTAAGATGGAAGCTCTTAAATCACCACTAATTGGAACTGGGAGAAAACTATGCTACCGGAAGCAATGTATGGTCCACTCCTTTTCACCTTTTTTTTTCCCCCTACTTTCCAGTAGCATACAACTGAAATGCACTGATTTGTGAGAATATCACTCGAACACCATGCATGTCTGGTGTTGCAGTGAAATGGTTATTTAGATCATTCTGAGCTGTTTACAAAGCTTGGTTTTTCTTCCAGGCTTTTATTCAAGAAAATACACCCTGCTGAATCTGAATTATGATATGCTGTTTCCCTTTCTGCATAAGCCCAAAAGATTTGAGATTGGGTCAGGCTCAAGGTTGATCTTGATCTGTGCACTGACCATGTTACTAGTCAAATGTAGATGTTTAGGGAACAGCATAAGAACATAAGGGGAAGAACAGAAATTTTAAAAAAAGCCATACATTTCAGTGGTATTTCTAAATACTTACTTTCCCTTCTCTCTTTCTTTATTTTCTTCTTTAATCCTGGTCTCTCAATTATATTCAATTTCTGTCACAGTTCTTACTATAGAAACCACCGCATAAAATGCTTAGAATTCATGGTTGACAGGAATATATTATAAAGGGCTTATATAACTAATATAATTCTATACATTAAATCATATTCTAACATGCATGAGATACAGACTTGGAAATAAGACCTATGTTTAGGGTTCCATAACACTTTCAGTATTAAACTTTATGTGAGCCATAAAATCACCAAAATTTAACCGCATCACTGGATGTGTTCTATATTTAGTTATTTGAAATGCATTCATCAAAACCTGTGCTTTTCTAAGAAAGAGATTGAAGGATAGATACATTGTTCACAAAGTATTGCTGCTTAGCTGATAAATTCTAGTTTTCCTGCTTTGTGGCAATGGCTTTAAATTTGGTAGAGATTGGACACATACCTGGAAGCAGTCTGAGCCTGAAAGAGCAAGGCTGCATAAGGTACCTAGCTACAACTGCGTCTTGAGACATGGGACTGCGCAGAGTGTATGTTTGTACTAATGCTGATTTGGGAACACCTGTCATCATCCAGCAGACTATGTGTTTTGCTGTCTTCGATTTTTCCTCATTTTCTCACTTGTAAAATTGTTTGATGCATGTTTTAGAAAACTGTAGAGGTCTGTTAAAAGTTTGCCAATGAAACTGTGTTGGCCAACAATATGGTGTCTGCTTTGCATTGCAGAATTTGGCCAAGAACTTTGTTTGCAAATATGAATCTGGCATTCAGATACCATGATAGAAGGTAACATTTGTATAGATAACCAGGATAAACACTCTGCTGTCATTGATTACTGTGTCTGTGGAATGGGAAAAAAAAGAGCAGTAAACAAAGGAGTGTAACAGCTTGGAAATTAAGAAGAAAACCACCAGTTACTTAGGAATTTAGGACTAGAGGAGAGGTAGAACAGAGTGTCCCATAGGTAAGGAGAGAGAGGAGAAAGCCAGAGCAGAAGGGAATAAGTTTAAGGGAGAATCAGAACAAAAAGGCTAGGAAAAGACAAAGGACAGGGCAGAGATGAATGCAGAAGACAAGAATGTAGGGGGCAAAATGAGGTGGATAGACCCTGGAAAGTCTATAAAAAGACTGTTGTGAAGACAAATTGATTAAAGCTTGCTAAGTACCAGCTGTTCTGGTAATGAAACCCATTAAAAATCAAGAAATATGTTTTCAGTGCAGAGTTCAGATAGCATGCAGTAAATTAACTCTAGGGCCATATACTGAATGATGAGAGAAAAGAGAAACACCGAAAAATTGTATAAGGTAGAAGCACTCCTTTAGTGTGCCCTGAGTGAGCCAGGTGTCACATGGAAAAACTAAATATCATGTCATAAAAATTAAAGATTGTATCATAATGTATGCTCACAAGGGTTAGCAAATAAAGTTTGCATGGGCAATCTTAATTCTGGCATTTTCTAAATTTTTGTGCTTGACTTTGCAATGTTAATGTGCTTACTGGTAGTAAAATTAAAAAACAGTTAAGATGGATTAAATATAGAATCAAGGAAACCTTAGCTGCAAGTGTTTCTTCTTCCTATCTGGTTTAAAGCTACTGATATACCTAGCACAAACAAACAAAAAATATTGCTTTATTCCTTACATATAAAACACTGATACTGTAAAAATCAGCACAACATAAGGTGTTCTACTGAACATCTAATTAGCCTCTGAAGTTTTAAATCTGTCTTGCAGTGTCTCACATTTTTGTGCGGTAACTCAAGAAATAGTAGCATTGCACTCAAGTTTGCTTCGCTGCCTTCAGAGATCTGTATTGCATGCTGCAACCTTAAACTGCCATTAATTTACTTCACATCATATAACCACACTTCAGGAAAAATAATACAAACTTGATCTGGCATTCTTATTGCTTTTCCAGCACCTTCCCTATTTCTAGTTTTTATGGTCCTGAGGTCTCCTGTTCTACCAGATACTCCTGTTTATACCCCTTCTACACCTGTAACAGTTTCCAACCTGGCTTCCTAAGTGATTTAAATTATGGGGTTATTGAGGAAGTTAGATAAGTTTCAACCTCATTCTCAGGTTCTGATTTTGCCCCGTTTCCCTTCTTTCTTGAAAAAACCCCACACCCCTTCTTAAGAATAGCAATGGAAAATGGAGTTTCAAAGACAACAATTTACAATAACCTCCAAGACTTTATAAGTTTGTGTTGTAACTAAATCGGGAACTCAGTTTTCTTAACTGCTACAGCAGTGAAGAATAGAAGGCCAAAAAAAGCTCTTTGAATAATGTGATTTTGAAGCTTTGTACCCTTAAACTAAGCGAAGCAACTAGGTAGATTTAGAGATGAAGTTTTCACATAATTTCTTAAATCTCAGATAAGTCGCCAAGTTAGTCCCTAAATAAGGCAATAAACCAACTTGTAAACAACATATTAATGAAACTTATTTTCTTGTCTTTTACAGTAGTACACTTTCCAGGATGCCTTATTTAACGTAGCGTATTTTACCGTATTTTCAAACACATCATTAAAATTGACTGCTATCTCTCAATAAGTAACAGAACTCCATGTATTTTCAGTTCTTAAATGCCAAAATGCCCTTGCATCTTACTTAAGTGAATTATATACTTGAAAATACAGATCTTCAGGCCAACTGTTCATTTGTATTACCTCCAAGAAATCTGGTTTTCTAACTCCATCAGTCTACTTGATTGTAATTCTCAGTCTGCAAAAAGAGACATGACTCAGAGAGATAGGAGATGGATATATATTTTTGCATAATGAACTAGTTATTAAATTTCTATGGCCTAGGAAACATTTTAAGCCAAATCTTTAAAAGAAAATTCTCTTGGGCTTTGAAAAAAAAACCCAGAACCTACCACACCTGCCCCCCCACGCCCCCCCGCCCCAAAAAAACCCTGACATTAAGTGTTTTGTAAATGAGATTGTTTTCAGTGATAAACACTTATATATCATTCTACTAACTAAGGAGTGAAATGAATACGCTTGTTTAAAGATAATTCAAAGCAATATGCACAAATGGGTTAAAATCAGTATTTGTGTAGTGAAGGTCAATAACAGTAAGTGAACTGTAATACACTCATAAAATTAGCAGTACAAAATACCTAATAAATGTGGCATCTTGTAGAAATGAAAATTTCTGCTGGATATATCCATTAAGCAGGCAAACAAAATGTTGAAAAGTGAAAATATGTTCAAAAGCAGGTGTTCATTTTCTGTGGGTTTTTTACTGAAATAAATCCTAAATTCCCAAAGGCTTTGGGACTTTTGCTGTATGAAGAAACTTAATAAAAATAAAGAACAGTTACTATCTTTGGGTTTTCTTTTTTCTTTTCCTAACAGGAGGTAATGAAGAGACAACCAATGAAACTGCATATGAACAAACTGAAAAAACAGAGCTATATGAGAAAGTCAGAACATAGGCTAATGCTAAGAATTATGAGACATTGCTGCATGGTTATCTGTGCTAAGAGGATTTGGATTCTAAGAGGTCTTTTTCAGTTGAGTTTTTTAACACTGTTAATTAAATACACGTTTGGAGGATAGAGTTAGGAAAGTGCTTGCAGGAAACAAAAAAGCAAATATGACAATATTGAATCATAAATTTTTGGGTTTTGGGGTTTTTTTTTTAGGTTTCTTTCCTCCCTTAAGTATAGTTCAAGCTCTTACAGTCAAATAGAATCAACATTATTGCATAAATAGCTGTGGTAGTTTAAATGAAAACTGCAGATAAGAGAAACCAGAAGATAGAATGCAAAAGTGAGTGGGATGGGCAAGGTTGTATTAAAAAAGAGAAAAAAAAAAAAAAAGAAGACGACCAGGAAAATAAGATATGCAATGCAACAGAAATCAGATAAAGAAAAAAAAAATAAATAAAGATGAGAAGATCAAAACAGTCAGAAGAGTCAATTTTTGTCTTGTACATAAGAAAAAAAATCTATAGAGAGTGGTATAACAAAACCAAAGTCTGTTAACAAAGTTATTAACAAATCAGAAATCAAGCTGTTTGGCTTAATTTGTTTGTTTGGGGGTGGGAGAGGTGCAGGGAGGTGAGATACAGTACATTCCCATATGTAAGAAAAGTACAGGTTTAACTTCTAGAGAGTTACTCAATTCAGAATTCAGAAGCAGTATTCAGGATGATTTATAAAGGAAATTACTGCTAGATATATGCATTGGAGGAGATTAAGACTTTTAAACATTATCTACTGAATTCTTCAGACACAGCATGTAACTCTATTTCAGCAGCATTATTAATTGAATTGTGATGTTCTTGAACTCTGCAGTTTGAATACTGCATATTGTGTCAATCCCTTAGGGCAATCATAGTATTATTTGTTCATGTCACTGAACAAGAAAAAAACAAACCCAAAAGAAACACAGACAGACATCCTTTCCACCTATCATCCCTGGTAGCACAAAGAACTGTGAAAGGAAATAAACTACATCTCCAAAGATGTACACATTACTGAGAAAAAGGTGCATGACTGTTCTATTCAAAAGTGTCCAAGCAGATGAGTGCTGAACTATCAGTGAGTAACACCCAAAAGAACACATCATGGTGATAAAAAGGAAGCTATTTGTTGACAGAACTACTATAAAGAGGATGTCACTGAGTCCTGCCAAGGATATAAAAAAAAAGTGTCAGTGACATTTTCAGTAACCAGTTTAAAAGGTAACTGAAATCATAGCTAATGCTGACTTTATTTGTAAGCAATACACAATCCAATGCCTCTGAGAGATGTTTTGAAGGACAAATGATGAAATATTATGTTTGGGAATGTAACTGGCTGCCTTTTTGCCTTAAATCAACTCCTTGACAGAGGGTCGTTGCTTTGTTTCCAAAGCCAGTGAGTTTAGTGTAGCAAATGCTAGGTAACACGTTATAGAAGAGATTTAAGCATGAGAATAGTTTTTTCTATAGTTAAAATCATAGTGTAGCTCAGTATCAGGGCTGTGCTTATATGCACACCCCGTGCATGGTCACTAATTCCCAAGTGGCCCAGGAATGTCTCAATGAGTCTGTGAACAGACATGACAATGGACTGGCTTGAAAGAGCAGATAGATCCAAAACCAGGCGATTGACTGAACTCCAAGTCACATACAAAATGAAGTATTTGACTGTTTCAAGAAACCCTCCACCTGAGAATTTTGAAGAGCTCTGGGGAATCTCCCAAGATAGTTTCCTGCTGTTCATGAGACAGTTTGTATGCTCAAATTCACTGATTAGCAGCCTGGGTGGAGAATCTGTCCATTCCCTCTCCTAGTCTTTTCCTCCTGTAAAATTCATCATATTGTACATAAATAAGATCTATGTAATTAACCAATAAAACTCTTCCTGAAGATGCAGTAAACGTCACATCTTTTCTAGATAGATAAGGGGCATTTAAAAGATGTTTTGTATTTAGTTTGGATAATCAATAGCAATTAATTATGCATGTGCAGGAGTAGTCATGAAGGACTATGAGCCAGGTGGATTACAAAAACTGAGCAGAACAGCCACCTAGGGAGTCTCAAACCACATGAAGATGCCTCTGCAAGAACCCCTGTGATACAGACTCCTATAATGATCTGTACACTAATCTACCATTCTGTTAATGAAAACTGATTTCACACAAAACTATTAACCAATACCAAAATATTAAGTTTTTTTTTTATTTTATTTGTGAATGTCCGTGAAACATCAGTGTGAAAGACAGAACTGTGAAGAGTATGTTACTATCACAGTTTAATCAATTATTACAACTGCACAAATCCTTGAAGAGTCATCCTCTTCACCATCATATTGGAATGTCAAGCCCTGGGCCTTTTTCTGGGGCTTTAGTATTCCAGAAACTCGATTTATCATTTCTGAACAGAAAGTATATAGGACTAATATTGTTCCTGAGTAGACATCCCTACTCAGATGAGGAAGTGCTGCAGCAATTTCAGGAGGATGACATCAGCATAGGGCAAGAATATACTGTATCTTAATAACTCTTCATATGAAACCTAGACCCTAGACCTACACCTAAATATTAGACATGGAACATAACTGATGATCAGTCGCAGCTGTCTTTTTCACTGCTTCAGACTTTGTTTCAACATTTTTGGTGATTACTCATTTAATAGCTACAACATGAAAAAATCTATGCATGCCTTCTTACTTCATCTATTTAGACAGCTCAAATAAACAAGAAGATTTGTATATTGTAATATTCTATTATTTTCTCTGCAGAATATTATTTTTTTTCTGCATTGCCTGTAAAATTATTTTAATGACTTGAATAATAAGGATGTTAGTTTGATTGGGAGATAAACAAAGCTGACTGTTATATATAGTTATTTTTTAGAAGTATTATCTCTGTTTTCAACAAGTGTAATGTTTATTGTGTGATTACAGTATTTTTTTAAATAGTCTGAACTACCTGAACTCTCTAATTTCTCTATCATTACAGATTCTTTGAAATGTTATTTTAACTTTTCAACCTTCTAATGTATTTACAACCAACAGTTCCATGAACTTCACTAGAAAGAAAGTATTTCATACGTAACTTTAATCCCTGTTCCCAGTAACAAATATTGATATTTAAGTATTACAGTATTAATAGAATCATAGAATCATA
>NW_010264913.1:0-782 GCF_000690775.1 Eurypyga helias | reverse complement strand
GTTGCCTTATCCCAGATTATCTTTCGAATTTCAGTGGGTAAGATTCCTTCTTCTCTAATGATAGCTGCCACTATAGATTGCATCCATAGTTGTGTTTGGATATAGCTCAAGGCAAGAGAAGTATTACTTTGGATTGTACCAAGAACATGTATCATTAATTGATGGTCCTTTTCCTCTGTTCACCCTCATTGAGGTAGAATGTTTGATAGGAGCCATTGATTTGCTCCTAATGCCAGTAAAGATGATTTTAGTGGGTGTTCTAATTTGTTTAGGTCATTGGTAGCAGCAGTTAATTTGTTCATTAGGATTTCAGCATCTATGCTGTTCAGTACTCCCAGTCCTGTCCCTAAGATACCAGTGACATCTCTCCTTGATCGCTTTGGAGAGGTGAGCGTATCCATCCTGTGTAGGATGTACCCAGGAATGGTGAGCAGGAAGGTTTAGTTGTGGAAATAGCAACTGGCATTGACAGTTCCACTCGTTTGAGAGACCAGGATGGGTTGAATAACATTTGCTGTTGTCCTGTGGTTTTAATTATGTAGGGACCAGTGTTATAAATGTGAGGAGACATTTCAATGTCAATCCTGAATTGAAAACCTAGGTTAGCATCAGAATTAGGATCTGTCCAAAGGCACATTATGAGTGCTGAACACGGTATGGTAAAAGTATACCAGCATTCACTTTTGAAAGGACAGTCATGTCCGTGTTGTGTTTACCTGACATAGTTCACAATGATGTGTAAACTTGTTGTCATGCACTTAGTGTGGTTTTCAATTCGACAT
>NW_010264912.1:48302-49272 GCF_000690775.1 Eurypyga helias | reverse complement strand
CAGCGTCACCCAGAAGGGACAAAGTCTTTTGGCAAAGCAGCCCTCTGTTTTCACGACTATAGGATGCGATCCCGTCGGATGGGACCCGGCTGCTGACTCCCCAGTACCGTGACAGCAGGAAAGCGAGCAGGAGGAAAGGATATGGTGGGTGGGTTTGGTGTCCGTCGGCTTTCCCGGTGACGGGCGCGCTAGCTGTGTTTTCTCTCGGGTGGGTCTGTAACAGTTGCGGTGAGATCCAGCTGTATAGTCAGGAGTTGGACACGAACGCATCTTGCTAAAGAATTGAGCCCTTAGTGGTTTGTATTAGAAAAAGGAGTTTGATTGAATGAAAATCCAGCAATTATTCACACAAATCTGAAAAAAAACGCAGATTAACTTTCAACCATTGTGCTTTGTGTCCAACACGCACCCCACCACTCTGCGCAGAGCAACCAGCACGGGGTGAAGGCATTTATCCGCAGAGGTCCCCGCGGGTACAACAGCTCTTCCCCTAAGCCCTTGGTTAAACACCGTTAACGCCGGCAGAAGAGTTATCTTGAATTCCCGAGACTAAAGCAAAGTACAACCACCAAAGAGCTCACGACAGCTCACCACGGACCCCCCCCGTGCAAGGAAGGCGGAGGACGAGCAGGCACGCCGGCTTGCTTTTCTCTAGATAAGGCGGAGCTGGCACTTCGGGTTTAGCTAGACTTCCTCTGGGTAACCCTGAACATAGAGCAACCTTTGTACGAGGGGACTGAATCGCTCCAAATTTAGTAGCCACCCTGGTTCCGGACCTAATCCAAGTATGGCTCAGGTACTCGCCATGCGCACACGCGAATGTTCACGCTAGCCAAGCGCTTTTCTTTACAGCCAGGATAAAGAAAAAACCCCAAAAGCTCAGTGCTCGGACGGACTCACCGGCGGGCGCCGGTGCCGGGAGGCAGACGGACGGACAGACGCCTCGGTTTGTGGGAGCTGGTGCGGCCTG
>NW_010264912.1:47937-48226 GCF_000690775.1 Eurypyga helias | reverse complement strand
CAAGGGATGTCTCTAAACCCTCCCTTCCCAAAGCACTTTGGGTGCCCACTGAAGACTCTTTCCAAAGCCCTCCAATGCCATTCCCAGTCTGGCTGGCGGGGACCCCTGCAGAGCCCCGCACCGGGTGGGTGTCCCTTCCCCAGGACCGGAGCATCCTCCCAGCCTGGAGACAAACAAGAGCCGGTGAATCCCCACCGAGGGACACCCGAAGCTGGAGTGAGGATTTCAGCCTGGCAGCGGCACACCCAGCTCTCGGAGCGGCTGCCGGCAGAAGACGGGAGAAGCCTGC
>NW_010264912.1:42504-47884 GCF_000690775.1 Eurypyga helias | reverse complement strand
CAGAAGACAAGAGATGCCTGCTGGGAAGGTCAGCTAAACACAGGGGTCGGCTTCAGCGTCGCCCACCCAACGCACCCAAGAACCAAACCCGGGGGTTCCAACGTCATCAAGAACCTTGGTGCACCCAAGAATCCTACTCGCTCGCAAGACGGGGGCTCGCCAGCAGTGCCACCACAGCTGGGGGGGGGACGGAGGCGCCGGCTGGCAGCATCGCCCCACATCTTAATCACTCAAACAGTAATTAACGCGTAGCACGGACGGAGGAGACAGCACCACGTCAGAAACTGCGCGCGCTCCCTCTCCCCCAGGTGACGGGGCGTAAGCCATCGGGTGACATCTGAGTCTCGCGCTCCGCCGAGCCACGCGGGCAGCAGCGCGTTCGCCTCAGGACCCCGCACGCAGCACCGTACCCACAGCCTCTGCTTTCCGGCCGCGCCAAATCCCGGTCGTGACTCTGAGGATGCGGGGGACTGAGTAAAGAACGGCTTTTCCAGGGAGAGGTGTGCTCCTTACCCACCCAGGGACGACAGCCGCCATCCTGCCTCAGCTGTCCCTAAGAGAATTGCTGGGGAAGCGCTTTAAAACCACTGCAAATAAATTTGTGTTTAAAAATTACTCAATCTGTTGATGCTTATATACAAGAGTCAGTTCTTGTGCTATAAATGTTATGATTCATTGCTTCGTTTCTTTTCTTTTTTTCTCTTTTTTTTTAAAAATACACTAAGAGACAAGAGCTGTTTTGCTATTTTCTAATGAAGACACTACTCACGCTTAAATATCCAGTATTTATCATAGTAACAAATTCAAACAGTAAAGTGCACCCATTTACAGAGAGAACAGATGGAAAACCATTAGTGCAAGAATCCTGTGAAAAATGTAACACGTGGTATCGTGAAAAAACCTGCACGCCGCAGTATTTAAGCCTTCTTTCAGCTTGGTGTTTGTGTTTAAAAGCGTGAGCTGTTTTCTTCTTCCCTTAAAACATCTTCATAAACCCAAAAGTTACACACACAAGTGCTGTGAGGGGACGTTTGGGAAGGGCAGAACTGGGAGCACAAGGCAGTGAGTAGCAAAAGCAAAGCACAGACAGTTCTCCCATCGCTGCTCTCGGACCGTCCCGCTTGCACCTCAGCGGAGAGAACCGACTCAGGGCCGTAGCGCGTCTCGCTCGGCCACGTAAAATAGGGACGGGGCTGAATTTGGTTACTTTTTCCTTTCAAAGAAGCAACTAAAGGCAGGAAGCCACTCACTCGATCAGAAAGCTGGAGGATGGGAGGTGTTGAGCAAAGCGACTGGTGCCACTCCAGACCCACGGATACGCATGTCCTAGCTACAGGTGTATGTGGAGGAGAAGAAACTGTTTATTCCTTACAACGCAGAACGCTCTGCTTCAAAAGATAAAAGAGGAAGGAAAAAAAAAATCATCACATCCCCTTTGCAAGGAGATAGTGCACGGAGCTGAGTGTCCCCGCGGCCGCAGGGAGCCCATCCTACCGAGGGGTCTCCCAGTCAACCCCCCACTTTACAGAGCCCTGGAATAAAGAAGAGTCAGCACTGGGTTGCACCTTGAGAAAGAAAACACCAACCTCCATCCTAATACTGGCTTGGACAAATACCATATAGCAGAAAAATCTCCAGACCCCATGGAGAAATCACCCCCCGAACGCTCTCAATGCATCTATGAGACACAGGCCTCCATCGTCCCAAGGTGCGCACGTCCCAGTTTGTTGGGAATTAGGCAACAAAATAGCAACGAGATGTGCCGATCCACACACAGGAAAACGAAAAAGCCCCATCAAAGCCAGGGTTTGCTAAAGAGTTTCGGGCCAAGTCCGTATCTGGTGTCAATGGATGTAGCTGCACGGATGTCGTGCTGGGGATATGCTCATTTGCACCAGCGGAGGTTGGACCCCGTGATTTGGTTCAAGAAGTCTTGCCATCTATTCGCATAGCCCTTTGGAAACGCCGAAAGGTATCGCTCCTCCTGCTCAGCACTGAAATGGCCCTTAAGCGTTGATATGAGTGAGGTTCAGCTCGGGCAACAGGCACTATTTTGCTTTAAAACAAGCTACAGGGTTATCGCTCTCCCCCCCGATCATCCTACCCTTCGCCCTCGGTAACCGAAAAGGCAGATTACAAACCCACCAGTAGGAAATGAATCTGTAAAGAAAGTCCCTCCACCCCCCAAAAAATTCGGAGAATGATTGAAAAACTATTGAGAATCCTATAAAAGGATTTTGGAAGCGTCCCCTGCTTCTCACACTGCCTCGATGTGATTTGATTAAAAAAAAACAAAAGAGGAAAAAACAACCGAATCCAAAAAATGTCCTGAAACAGACTGCATAAATAAATTATAAATATCTCTCTTTTAACTACAGGTCCTGAAAAGGCAAAACATGGTCTCTGCCATTTACAGGTACAGAGCACGGCAATCGCTTTCCAAGATTTCGGGAACAGGGCTTAGAGTGGTGCAGCCCTCGCTACGGCACCGGCTCCGGAGCTGAAGGGAAGGGATGCAGCAGGGCTGGCTTTGCCAAAGGACCCTTCCTGCCTCGGGAACTATCGCGCCATGTCATGCATCCTCATCGTCAAAAAATGAAAAGAAAAACGATTAAAACTGCCATTTTCCTCCTTGAATACCATTTTCTACGTCAGATTTTTGCTTCCTTGCAAGTGAAAAAAAAAACCCCGACGTGAAACTGTCGCGGTGAAAACGCGGCGCTGCGCGTGAGGTGTGAAGAACTCCTCACGCGGCGTGAGGTGCCTGCTCACGGGCGTGAAGAAGTTGCTGCAATCCCGGTTCACGCGCGAGAGGCTTCTGGCCAATTCCCTCGGCTGATGAAAACACACGCGAAGGGTCAGCTCTAACCTCTCAATGCTTGTCAAACGCCCCAGAGCAAATCAGCGTGGGAGCACCCGGCGGGCAGCTTGTGAAGCAGCGAAGAATCGCGTGATCCCCACCCTTCCTGGCCAAGGACACGATTAAACAAGGAAGGAATCCACTCGGGATCAAACCGCTCTAAACCGGGATGGTTTTTGTGCATAGCTACTTGGTGTCAACACACATCGTGCCCTTGCTCGCGGCGGGTTATCTGCTCTTCGGGGGCCAAACCACCTGGCTGGCACAGGGACCTGCGGATGCAGCCTTAGGAACGGTTCCCGTGATCCCTGCTCTGCTCCCGCTAGGAATTCCCATCAGAACTGAGCAAGAGCTCAGCGAGACAAAAGAAACCAATTTATATCGAACGCGAGCGTCTCTTGCAAAGAGCTGGTTACCTCCCGCTGCGTAGGGGACATTTCTGGACCACCCTGCACCACGTACTAAGATATCCTGGTTGGGAACTTAGCTGGAATTGGGCAAACGATACTGGCTTGGCTGATGTTGGCTTCACGGTCAGCTGGGGAACGAAAGGGCTGGAGCACGTGCATGGCTGTCTGACCACCACACAAAGTACCGGAGAAACTTGGTCATGTAGCTACCAAAGAGAAATAAAAATCATAATAATAATATGCATGGAAATCAAGCTTGGAAGTGTGTGCTGAAAACATGAGGGTCTTACTCCAACAAGCGTCTTTTACACATTAGACTCCACAAACGGTCTCTTTGGTTTGATTGGGGATGTCTGCCCTTGCCTGGAGTCCCTGGAGAGCTGCCTGTACAGGTTGTCCTGGTAGGCCTGTGCCACAGGCAGTGTCCTTGCCACCTTGACGTCGGGATACGAGGAGGCTTGGGTGACTCTCTCCAGGAGGTCTCCCCGGGACCCATTGGCCAGCATCCCATGGGGGCTGTAATAGTCTTCCTCTAGCAAATGGCCATTCTGTGCATTGTTGGTTTTGTTATAAAAGGCAATGTTGCTGATTGAAGAAGGCGGGCTAAATGATTCTGGCTGGGGGAGGTTGCCAGGAGACGTAGGACTAATGACAGTGTCCACTGACGACACAGCCCAGGTCCGGCTCTGCTGATGGAGATGGGGGTACTGCTGAGTCCGAGCGGTTTTATCTATGATTCCCATGAACGGCGTGGTCCGGGAACGGGCTGGCTCGCTGGGGTAACCCCCCTGCGTGGGAGAGACCGGAGAAAGTTCATCGCACGCTCTGTCGTAGGCTGGCTTGAGAGGAATCTCCATTTGCTGAATCGAAGCAGAAGGGCGGAAGTTGGGAGTCAGGTTGGAGGTGGAGGAGATGCTATTGCTGGAGGGAGAGAAGCGGAGGCCAACGCTCTGAGAGTGGAGCAGGGGCCTCGGAGTCGGCGGGTGAGGCTTTATTTCGCTGGGATTAACTGTGATGGGCCTTCTGATGAGGTGAGACACATCGGGAGAGCCCAGCTGGCTGGTTCCAGGTCAAGCTTCGAGTGACACACCGGATAGTAGGACGCGGACTGGCTTCGCCCGATCTGAGGTGTCTGGCTGTATCTCATTCCCCCCCTGTACGCCGAGGACGGTCTCTGCGGAAGGTCTTCTTTAGCCAGCCCTCCGTGCTGACAGATGGCTCCCGCGCTGAGGCTCGCCTGAACGTGCTGCACGGGTCTGCTGTCACCTACGATTCCACCGATGGAGCCCTGGTAGACCAACCTGCTCTGGCTAACCCCCATGTCCCCTGACGCTGACTGGTACTTGCTGGCCATCGAGTGGGCAACCTGGCTGTCAGCACCGGTCGGGATTACAGTACTCGAGTGGACGGCGGAGCTGGGCTGGTTGCTCCTCACGATCTGCGCCTTGGCTGGCTGCAGCCTCAGCCCCTGCTGCGGCACGGCCACGGGGAGCTGCGGCATCTGGAAGGACCTCTGCGTCATCTTGGATAACGGAGACTTCGGTCTACCGGGGAGCTGGCTGACTCCGCTCGGTTCTTGTTGGTAACGAACCGGGGAACCGGACTGTGACCTATAAACGCTCATGCTTTCTGCTGGGGGGCTGGCGCGATACTGAGGACCTCTACGAAGAGGAGAAGGTGGTGGGCTTTGATATTCCTTCCCTTGACTTCCGACAGGAGGTGGGCTGAAGCGGTAAGAGGAGCCCTGGTGAGCAGGGGACGTGTGTGGAGGACTGGGTCTATAATGGGAGTTCTGGTGCGTCGGAGACAGAGCAGGAGACGTGGACTGGTACCCTTGCCTGGTTGGTGAACCCACGGAGCTATTGGACCTGAAATCAAAGACCTGATGAGAGCCAAGAGGTGAGCCAGAAATGTAGGCTGAGTCCCTGTGAGCTGGGGATGGAGGTGGGCTCTGGATGACGGGCAGCCCTTGGTTTGGCCTGGACTCTGTCTGCAAACCAATGGAAATGTTTTCTACATCCTGCTCAAGGTATTCCTCCTCAAAGATATCCTGCACAGAATAGAGCTCTTCATGCTGGGCTTCGGGCTCAGGCTCCACCGGCAGCGGCGG
>NW_010264912.1:16048-42490 GCF_000690775.1 Eurypyga helias | reverse complement strand
GCTGCACCTGCCTGCACTCCTCTTCCACCCGCATCAGCAGCCGCTGAATCTCACGGTTGTTGGGACACAGCTTGATGGCCTCGTTCAGGTCCTCCAGGGCTGCTGAAAACTGCCTGCTTGACAAAGGGACAGAAATGAGAACTGAAATTACTCTGGATTTCAACGGAGCCGTTCTGAGGCTCCCGAGGGTTAAGTGGCTTGTCCGTGTTACCGAGAGAGAGGTCTGTGATTGCTACCGCTGGCTGCATCTCTCAGACTCTGCTTTATGTGCCTCCCTCGGATTTATTTTAGCCAAACTGAAGGAAAACAGTGCCAGCCATTCTGGGGAAAAGGGGAACACAGTCCTGAGATGGCACAACCCAGGCTAGCGAAGCCTCCTGTCCTCTGCAGTGTGTGTTACCGGCTAATTAATTACTGCTCACGGCACCACCACGAGCCTTGCCTCTGCTTGAGCAAAGGGGAAACCAACGCATCAGTAACTGAGAGCCAAGCTCACTGCTGCTGTAAACAAGCGCAGCTTTGACGGAGTTGCAACTGCTTACGCCAGTGAAAATTTAAGTTCTGCCTGACGCCAAGACCACACAGCGTCAGGGCTGGCTCCGGAGCTCCCACGGGTCTGCGCTTTAGGCAAGGTTTGTCTCGCTAATTTTGCAATGGGTTTGGGCAACTTCTTCAGAACAAAGGACTCGAGCAATGTTGGGGAGCCTGTGAGGGGTAAAAGGGACGTGGGGGGCCAGGAAGGGGGTTGTCATTTACAGGGACACGGTTTGCTCCGGAGCAAAACCATTTGTTTGAACATGATTGTCATCTGGGGGGGACGATCACAGAGAAAACTCCCCAGAACCACCCAACACCAGCCTAAGGTTTTGCACAAGGAAAGCCAGGGGGAGGACGGAGAAGCCTGCTGTCCCCCAGCCTGTGCTGACCCCAGGGGTGCTGCTGGGCATGAGCTGGGAAATAGGGAAGAAAAGCCAAAGTGGTGACGGTTGCTGCTGGAGAGACCTGGGGAGAAAAGGATGCTTGTATGTGGGGAGGCTGATATCATCTGGAAAGGAACCTGGTTCTTAAGCTTCCTTACAAGTGCTCTGGAAACACTGGAGAGAAAACCATGAAGGGAAAGGCATCAGGTCAGCGTGGCTCAGCCAGCAGGACTCTGCAGAACAGCCGGTCACAGCTTCACCTCCCACAGCAGCACCCGGCAGCGCAGCACCAGTGTCCAGGAGCTGGGACCCACACATCACCTCCAGCACGGAGGGTCAGACGTGCCGGTGCCTGCCGAGCTGCGATGGACACGGGTGGACTGGACATCCCCCCCCGGCTCCTGGCGATGCTCTGCACTGCCATGACAGGCATTTTGGCTGCCGCTTACTACCAGGACACGTGCAGTAAGGGTGCGTCCAGCCCTTGAGCAGGGACTCTAAAGCAAGCCCTCCTGCTCGTTTAGGAATGGCACGGATTGGTTTGGAAAATAATCTCTCATCTTTTAGCCTTCAGGGAGGCCAACGAGGGCAGCCCCCAGGCTCCATCTGAGCTGCAGAGAGGTCCCAGTGCTGCAGTGCTCTGGAAGCTGGTTGCAGCACTCAGCAGAAGCTACGGCTGAAGGCTCAGCTACTCAGCAGTTCCTGCCTTGCAAAAGTGCCGTAGGACAGGGAGATTCACAGATTTTAAGGCCAGAAGAGATCACCGTGATGAATGAGTCTGCCCTCTTGCATAACACAGGCCACAGGGCTTCCATGACTCATATTCTGCTTCAACTCCAAGTTGTGGTTGAACTGAAGTGTATTTTTATACAGAACACCCAACTTTGGTGTTTCCAGTGTAGTAAGATGTTCAGGCAAAGTTCAACTGAGATGAAACTCTCACAACATTTGCATCCAGCTGTCTCCAGGAGTTACCAAATGAGGAAGGGTGCTACTTTGGACTTTTGAGAGGTCTGTAATCTCATTAACAAATGTCCCTTTGCCATTTATTTCTTCCCATGGGGACACCGGTACAGTTTTGCAGGGTGGATGCCTACATCGGTGTGGCCAGGCTTGAAGAGACCAGCCCCTCGCATTTCTCTCTCTCCTCACCTGCTGCTGCGTTTGGCCCTTGCTCTTGCATAGTAAGCTTCATAAGATTTCGGTTTCAGCTCCAGTGCTTTAGTAGCAAATTCCTCCGCCATTCCAAAATCCTGTCATTGCAATAGGTGTGCAGGTAAGTAATTGAATAGATACAGAAATACAAATACATACAGTCTTTTGGGAAGAGAACAAACTTAATACGGACTTCTTTGTGCATGTACCACGGAAAATTTGATGGCACTGGAATGTTTCACATGGATTCAACATTATTTACAGCCAGAGAGCTACGACAGCACGTCCAAAGACTCAAAGCCCTCTCATAACGCCGGGTGCTGTCAGCACCCACAGAGGCCAGCGTGCCACTGGCTCCGTTCTCACTGACTGTGTCCCCAACAAGTGCATGCAATCCCTCTCCCACAACCTACAGTCTTGAGGAAATATCTGGTCTCGCCGAGGCTGGAATGTAATCTCATGAAGGATTTTTTTCCACGGTTCAGAGCAATAGGAAACCTTTCCCACGCCCTCTGCTTCCCACTCTGCAACACACTGACATCCTTTGAAGGGGCTGAATAAAACTGCACGTGAAGGAAGGGACAACAATACCTCAGTAGCTACAAACAGGAATTGCCTGGCAAAGGTCTCCTACCACTGCCATCCGTTCCACTGTTCCCTGCCTCTGCCCCACACCTCATCTGAGAGACTCGTGTGGGAGTGGGGAGGGAGAGGGTGATAGCATGGGATGGACACTGCTCTGGGTGCTTTTGAGTGGCAGTGCCATCAACCATGTCAAAAACCCTGCCAGCTGCCCTCCCTTGCCTTGTCCCAACCGTTTCACGTACCTCTAAGCTCAGCTCAGCACTTGCAAATGCAACCTTCTCCCAGTGGAGGGGTTTTCATTTCACAACAGAACCTGGGCTACGGCCCTGAGCAGAAGAAACCACCACAGTACTCCTGATTTGCTCAAAAACTCAATAAACAAACTCCATCCTCTAGAAATGAAGTTCGTGAGCACATGATGGCCACCTGGACTGCAGGGAGCAGCCACCCAGAAGCAAGTAAGGCCAGCTGGACCTCAGCAAAGCCCAGGGTGAGGGTCAATCTCCCCTCAAGTGTCTGCACTGGAGCTTGCTATCTGACTGCCCTGCTTGGGGAAGCTCAGACTTCGGTTTGTACCTTCAGCAGCAGCTACTGAAGAGATATTGTCTAGCAGACTAAACTGGGAATGTAGTCAAAGTACCTTTATGGTCTCATCTACAGATGCAAAAACTGCAGGAACAACTAAAACACTCTGAAGTCTTGTAGCACAAAACCTGGGATTCCACAGTTAACGATAAACCACAAATCTTGCCTTTAAAGCCCAGGCTTAGCTGCGAGTGGGCTTGTTTAAAGAGAGGGTTCACACCTTTTCTGCAAACTGTGTTGTTTGTTCACCAGCATTAAGATTTTACTTCCACTGCTTTTCATCTCTCTCCCTCACAGCTTAAAGCAATGAAGGCGCCACAAAAAACCCCTTTTCCCCCTTCCCCTCCAGTGTAATCTTTGCTGGCTCATGGCCTCGGCAGAGATTTACTTCTGGAGACCAGGCAGACTAAGTTGTGGAGGTGAAGCCTCTGCACGCAGAGCGAGGGGGAGGTGGCCCTGCTCTGCTGGAAGAACAGACATGCTGCAGAGTTGGTCGCTAGATGCTGCTGGATGGGAGCGGGGAGAGTGACAGTGATTTGGCAGTTCTGGGAGGAGAAGGAGTATGTGGGGGTGTTTCTGCATGAGTCACTGCCCTGGGGAAGTGTGAGCCCCCCAAGCATATGCTCCTTCATTTTAAATTAATTAGTATTCAAAGGAGCACATCTCCTGGCTCCTCCCTCACCGCTGCCCTAGAAATCTGGAAAATGCCTCCATCCCCAATTCACATCATCATCAAAAGGGGGTAATAAAAGATTCAAAAAGCTATAAACATAGCGATGAATTTTAATCATCAGAAATGCATATTAAATCCTTACTCCTGTCAAACTACTAAATGCCAGTGCTCTGTGAAGGACAACCAGGTTCGAGGAGAGATGTGAGAGGTCACAGCCCCATTACGGAACGGACACGTCTCTGTACACAGACAGAGCTGGCAGCTTGCGCTTAAGGCCACACAGAGTAAGACTTACGTTCATTTTCCTCCGACATCGGGAGAGGTTGAGAAGGAGCGACACCTTCAGCTCACGGAAGGTTTTCAGGTCTTCTCCAAACCCTTCCCTGGGAAATTTTTTCAGAGCGTACTGGTAGCGCTGGGCAGCTTCTTTCACTTTACCTTTCTAATAGAAGGAGAATATGTCAAAAAACATCCTTGGGTTGAGTTTACTTCACTGCAGAGAACTCACTCACCAACCCCACGAGTGTTTTAGGTGGTTCAGTTAACATGACTTCACTATTTAGCTCTTTTCTAGAAAGGAAAACCAGAACATTTGATCAAGGGAACATCTGATGTAGAAATGCAGACGCCTTGTGCAAGTTGAGCCCTCCCACTTCGTACAGAGCTGTCACGCTACAGCGGGAAACGCAGCAGAAACGGTGTTAACTTCATGCAACGCCGTGAGCATTCTGGAGGGATGGTCTGTTGAGCTGGGTGAGCAGTAACCCATTCCTGGAGACCACCCCACCCCCAGAGTTTAATAAGCGCCGGGGCTGGTAAAGAATACACGGCGTGGGACATGGGGTGGAGTTCCTGGGGCTCAGAGAAGGCTCTGCAATAGCAAAGGGCTGTATCCAGAGCAGCGTGGCCAGGGGGGCGAGGGAGGGGATTCTGCCCCTGTACTCTGCTCTGGGGAGACCCCACCTGGAGTGCTGCGTCCAGCTGTGGAGCCCCCAACATCAGAAGGATATTGACCCCTTGGAGCGAGTCCAGAGGAGGCCACGAAGATGCTCAGAGGGCTGGAGGCCCTCTCCTATGACAAAAGGCTGCAAGAATTGGGCTTGTTCAGCCTGGAGAAGAGGAGGCTCCGAGGAGACCTCATTGCAGCTTTCCAGTATCTGAAGGGGCTACAAGGGGGCTGGGAGAGGACTTTTTAAAAGGGCCTGTAGTGACAGGACAAGGGGGAATGGGTACAAATTGAAATCAGGGAGGTTTAGATTGGATATCAGGAAGAAATTCTTCCCAGAGAGGGTGGGGAGGCACTGGGACAGGGTGCCCAGAGAAGCTGTGGATGCCCCATCCCTGGATGTTTTCAAGGCCAGGCTGGATGAGGCTTGGAGCAACCTGGTCTAGTGGAAGGGGTCCCTGCCCATGGCAGGGGGGGTGGGACTAGATGATCTTTAATGTCCCTTCCAACCCAAACCATTCTATGATTCTATGATTCTAAAGACAAATGTTATGGCAGCGATGTGGCTCGGAAGTTGGACGAACAGGTTGAGATTCATCTCCCTGGACTTTAGACGTCTAAAAATTAGGTGGCTACATCTAAGCCCGTCAGTTGGGTTCCTTTTATAGTTATTGGGACGCAACAGTCACCTTCAAAAAATGTCTTTTCTATTTTGGGGACCTATTTTTGGGATGGGACGATCTGCACCCTGGAGGGGGGCAGCCATGGCAGCTTGGGTGAAAGAAAGAGGGCAAAATGGGATCTAGGACGCATGCAATTCGTGATGACCCAGACATAAATTTTGCAGCTACAAGCAGTAAGCTTTAAAACCTTGTAGACTCAGGTTTCTCAGCTGTATCGTGTATCTCTGGCAGGTAACTCCAGTTACAATGCCAGCTTTGCATATTTTCTGCTTCACCCTTAGAGCCTAACAGTGAATCATTGTTGTACTTACACATTTTGTGTGTGTGTGCAAATCTACAGGCTTTAAAGATCAGCTTAAAATAAACAGAGCAAAAAAGACTCTCTAACTGCAACGGTGGAACGTCTCCCATGGGCTAAAGGACACGACAAAGCCATCTGTGTCCTGACAGTCTGTTTTCATTGCAAAAAGTTTCTTCTAGGAGTTGTTCTGGGATATACTATCTTGTCGCCTTGTTCCATGGCAGCGAGTCAGCTAGGTAACGGTAACGCTGCCAGATCTGATGCAATGACATCAGCATTCCGAATCTCTGCAGAACACTTGGGTTCTGGTGTTTTCAAAGAGGAAATGAAGTGCTGGCTCAAACCCAGAATGCAGAGAGACTTGGCTTTGCTTCAGCTTCGTTACAGATTTGGGCAATCAATCCCTTCCCCTCCCCAGCCCCACTAACCAAAACCAAACAGTTTGCAACACCAGGAATGCTGCGAGCAGTAGCTTTTACTTGCCATGGGTTAAGGCAGCAGCCTCAAAACCTCATACAAGGCTGCACTGCAAGCTGCGTACCGCTCTTCTCACCTTATAAAACATGTCTCCCTCCTCCATCAGCTTGCTCAACAGGATGATCATGATGTCTGGTTTGGAGGTTGCCATCGCCCATGTTGCTGGACCTGTAGTGTACAGGATGCATGATGGGTAAAAAACTCATACAATGCAAGGGTGGTAGGAAGCTGGGTGGAAAAAATATCCTGGGGTGGGAATTTCTGCGCTCTTCTCACCTTATAAAACATGTCTCCCTCCTCCATCAGCTTGCTCAACAGGATGATCATGATGTCTGGTTTGGAGGTTGCCATCGCCCATGTTGCTGGACCTGTAGTGTACAGGATGCATGATGGGTAAAAAACTCATACAATGCAAGGGTGGTAGGAAGCTGGGTGGAAAAAATATCCTGGGGTGGGAATTTCTGCTGGAGAGAACAACTTGGCATGGTCAAAGGGCAGAGCGCTCCAAATGATCGAGCTGACAATTCCTCTCGCACTTAAATTAACGTCATCCACATTGCAATGGTTTTCCTTTGCAGTCATTAAGGCTAATCCTAATCACCACCACCACGATGGGCTGGGAAATGCCGGGAGCCATTTCCACAAGAGGGCAGTGCCGATTGTGGAACCAGCTGGGGTGGGGGGAACAAAACGTATTTAAAAGGAAAAATCAGAGTGGTTACATAAATGCATTTCTAAATCAAAATCTCTGGAAGCGTACTAGGAAATCTGCAGTTCGACTGTCGATAGGCGTTTGGTCTTTAAGTGGATTGTGATTTCCAGCTTCACAAGATGTGAAATACTACAGTAGAAAATCCATTAAGGTGGAAAATACAACAAAGGAAAGGCCGTGTCTAAGTGCTGCTGGTGCCGAAGCCGTCCGTTGGGCCGGGGACACGCTGGCTCTGCGCAGGGGTCCGCCCGTGCAGAGCCAGCTGTCATCTCAAGGACCAGTACTGGGAGGGAAGGGGGGGGCAAGAATTTGGGGACAACTCATTAGTGCGGGTGAAGAATAAGTCAACAATATTCTATAAGTAGATTCAGTACATTTTGGGGGAAGGAGGTTAGTTTTTGAGTTCAAGTTATTCTCTGCAACAGTCATTAAAAAAATTATTTGAAGGTGAGGTAAATTAAAAGATTAGAGGTGTTGGGGATGCATGCAGGCTAAATCAAACAGGAGAAAGCAAGGCTGACAAAGCTATCAGATCGAAGCTGATGCTGACAGCAATGAGATATACCTCGTGGGCGACTCGGTAACGTCTGACAACCTTCAAAGAAAGGAGAAAACAAAAAGTTGTAGGAGAGAGGGGAAAAAAAAAAATGGATGAAGGTGAAAAAAAAAAAAAAGAAAGGAAAAAAGCAGCTGTGAGAGGCAGGCAGCAAAGAAGCCAATGCACCAGCAAAATCCCTTTTCAGAGGAAAACGTAACGTGAGCAGCTGTGAGGCGCAGTGCAGGTACACTGAGATCTGAAAGTACACACAGAGCAAGTGAATGCAGCAGCTCACAGCAATGCATGGACATAGTACGTTTGTCGACTCAGACTAGTAGAGATAGAAAAAGCATTACCAGAGGAAAGACCTTGCCAAAGAAACAGTGGTTTATTGATTAACTTTGCTAAGTAATACGACAGCAAAAAAAATATTCCCCGTTTTAATAAAGAGAATAAGGCAGTCGTGACTCGCCGGCTGCTTTCGGAGTACAAAGCAGGAGCTGGGGCTGAGGCTGCCTCTGTGTTACGCTTCTATTTTCCAGGAAGCCAGCCCCATTGCTCAGAGTCCTGCCTGAGCACAGAGCCAATGGCGGATTGTCCCCTGGTCCCTACCTATCTTTGCTCCTTTCTTCAGGAGGGTGACGACGACCGAGGTGTTGCGGCACCCCACTGCCCTGTCAAGAGGGCGCATCCCGCTGTAGTCAACGTGCTCAATCATGGCCCCGTGGTCCACCAGAAACTGAACCTGTGAGGAGAAGCCCAACAGTCAGTTCTGCTCCTGGGCGAGCCCTTCGTGCACCGCTGGGGATGTACAAGCAGCAAAAGCTTCTCTGCCCCACTGCCTGGGCTAACGCCACCGCTATAGGGTCTGTGGGTACATCACTCCCAAGCCTGCCCGCTGTGGAAGCCCCTGCACGTACGGAGGGCCAGGACTCTGCATGCTTATGGCCACATCAAGCCAAATCGTACTATTTTAAGGCTTTTGCACCAACTGCTGGTTTTCTTCCGCACGTCTTACAGGTCACTTACCACCTCTGCGTCCCCGTAAAAAGCTGCCAGGTCCAGCGGAGTGCGTCCGTTTTTATCCGCGTGGTCAGTGGCAGCTCCATTCTCCACCAGGGAACGCACCACGGAGAGATGTCCCTTCAGGCAAGCCCAGCTGAGCGCTGTCAAGCCCTCCTTGTCCATCAGAGAGATGGAGGCACCTGAAAGAACAACCATCGGTTCACTCACGAGCTCCCTGTTCTTGAGCACTGTGATACAACAAACCATCTGCTTAGTGACAATAGCTTATTTTTAGAGAGCTATCTACATGATTATTAATTACTTTATTAACGTTTCTCCCATCGCGGATCCCACCCTCCACGGCAACTTCAAATGCACCGACAGGAACTGTGGCAAATGAGCTGATTCACACCGAGCTGCAAACTTTTTCGCACCTAGCTCCGTAGGCTTTTCTGGCAAACATCTTCTGAGCAGCAGGGTGGGTTTGACATCCCGCATTTGAGACATCAATCTTTCTTTTTAACTGTTGTTTTTTTTTTTATTAATCAAGACCCATTCCTGCCTGTGTGAGTCAGAGAGGAAGATCATTTTGCTGTTTCAGCAGGCCATGGCGTACCAAGGGGAACCAAGTCAATTCAGCTCAGTTCTTCTAAAAAAGCACGGATTTTCTCCTCTTCGCTCCCCTTCACCCAAATCAACACAATTTCCAGCAGTATTTCTCCCTGAACTTTACCCAATATAAATACAACGTTTTGGGATAAACTACTGCCAACTGCAAGCCAAGGAGGAGGGACTTGACATTTTCTTGGATGAGGAAGTCACGCTGCTATACCAACGGGTCAGTATTGCTTCATACGGCATACGGCTACGCATATGAGATCTGAGCAGCAGCATTAAGTGAACACTCCTCTTCGTGGCATGAAGACAACTCCTGTTGCCATGGCACAGGCAGGGCTCCGGCTCCTGAGCGTGCAGAAGAGATCCGTATCGGCTCTGGTCCTCTGAGGAATTGCAGCTACCTGTGGGATCCTCCTGCCAGCAGGCTGGGATGAACTGCTGCTGCAGTATTTTCCTCCTGTAGGTAAACTCTAAACTGCCCAGCGTGAGATCTTCACCGTCTCCAGAAAGCTCAGCAAGTGGGGGAGTAATGCAAATTTCCTGAACCTTCCCGTTCATCCCAGCTGACACATCCCTGGTTAGCACACATCTCCCAGATGACAGCAAACTGACAGGTCTTCCAGCTTGCACAAGTTTTTGTTTGCGGAGGAGCACAACACATGAACATTCGCTCGGGATATGTTTGGAAACCTCCGCCCAGAGCTCTCGGCACAGCTGCAGCATCCTGCTTGCTGCGTGTCTCCGAACTGCCGCCTGGACTGCCAGCGAGGGAGGTGGCAAACTGCATCTGGGGCGATCCGGTGTGCCAAGGAGGGACACAGGCTGCAAGGCAGCCCAAATGTACCAGCTAAGGGATGACAACAAACTCCCAGCATCTTGCCAGCCTTCTCTCACACTGCCCACACTGCACCCAGGAACCTCCCTGGAGCTCTGTGAAAGGCCCCCACATGAGCCTCAACTGACCCACGGCCAACTTGGGCTCAGCAAAGCAGGACAAAGCCTCGTTTCATTCCTTCTCATTTGCACCAGCTACCTTCTTGCCATTAAACCATCAAAGTTTCTCTTGTGTTTTCCCTCTGACTCTTCTGGAGCAGGCAAAAGTAATTCCCTGCAGTAAGAGGGAATTCTGGAAAGCGTATCACCACTCACCCTTCCCACTCTTTTCCCAGTCCAGCGGAAGAGACACACGATACCACAGGGTGACACGCACAGACTTCAGGGTGTCACCGCAGCAATGCAAGCTGAAGGTCTAAGTGAGCGGACAACGTGCACCGCTTCAGAGCTGCCAAAACGCTGCTCCGAGGCAGGCTGGGCATGAGTTCTGCCGAGCTCCCGATGTGGCCGTGGCTCCCAGAACCTCTGCTTGACTCGAGACATCCCGCGCTCCTTCAGGGCTGTCTGACCTACTGAGCACTGAAGCAGCCAGACATGGAACAAACTGATGGTTTTGAGGGCAAGTGGCTTAAGGTGAGCTCACGGGATCCCTGGAATCAGGGAGGTTTAGATCGGGTATCAGGAAGAAATTCTTCACAGAGAGGGTGGGGAGCACTGGGACAGGTTGCCCAGAGAAGCTGTGGATGCCCCATCCCTGGAAGTGTCCAAGGCCAGGCTGGATGTGGCTTTGAGCAACCTGGTCTAGTGGAAGGTGTCCCTGCCCATGGCAGGGGGGTTGGAACTAGATGGTCTTTAAGGTCCCTTCCAACCCAAACCAGTCTGTGATTCTATGATTCTATGATCCCTGCTGCAGCGGGGAGGATTCTGTCTGGGCAAACCCAGCTTGGTGCTGAGAAGGGCTGGGCTGCTCCTTCCCTAACAAAATTACCTGCCTAAAGGCAAGAGCTGATGGTTTAATACGTTACCCGGTAGGCACAGAGCAATGAGCAAGCTGGAGAAACAAAGACTGACACTTGGAGCATCAAAAGGAAGCAGGGACTGGCCGGGATGGTCGGATCCTTTCTGCGCAGAGGATGCATCCGAAGCTGTAGTGCCCGGGCAGGGTTACCCCCAGGGGGAGGAGGCTCAGCATTGTGTGTCAGAGGCACAAACAGCGAGAAGTAGCACCCACACGTACCCCAGGGTAGTAAAAACATCGAGGGATTGTTTTTTGCAGGAAAACGAGATGCAGAATCAGGCTCTTCCCAAAAGGAACAAGCAGCAAGAATTATTTTGCTTTGTGTAACACAAATCCATACAACATCAGCTGAGGCAGAGCTGCTACCAGGAAAGTTTAATTCACCATTCACACGTCCGTTACTGGGTGAAGTACTGCGAGAACAGTAGGTACCTCTAAAAATTTGGGTTTCAAATTGATTGATGACTGCAACTCTGTTAATAAAAAGTGTTTACAAATGCTGACTGTGTTAATCAAGTACAGTCAAATGAGATTTGCTTTGCAACACACTAATTAATGCTTATGGCTTATGATTCACGCACTTTGATTTTAATGAAACATTGAACAGGATTGTCAAAGCCACTTTAATTAAAATACATCATATATCACTGTACTCTGCCCAGGCTTGAGCTAACTTTTTAGAACCATGTGTAATAGCATATTTAGTGGAGTTTATTAAGCTACTTAGAAGAACACACCTTTTAAAGTAAAAAAGATGTTCATACTTCTGACTTTGGTTCTCAGTGTCCAAAGAGCCTGGGAAACATTATGCCCATTTGCTGGTGATCCCATAGCCAGGATCAGATTATCTGGTATTTTCATGCTCCACTGAACCTGTCTTAAGCAACACACACAGTTCTAAGTCTGGTAAAAATCACTTATTTTAAACTTCTTGCACAGATTCAGTCAAGAGGAGCCACGTTACATCTCCAACATGAAGAGTGTTAATTTGAAATTTAAAACCCCCAGGTTATCATAAAAGAATGAACTGAATTAGTTGATAGGAGATCCATGCCTCAAACTGATCTCTGTTTGCAGGTTACAGCCCTGAACAGCAAGGATCCCACTGGCCTGTGGCTCAGGACAGACAGACAGGCAATGAGAAACTTGTTCTTGGAAGCCTGGCAACTTACAGTGAAAAAATGTTCTTACAACTACCGCGTAAAATATTGAAGTGTCTCACATTTTGGCTAAGAGGTCAGACACAGTCACTTACGATATGAAGAAAATATCCCTTCCCAAACAGGGATCTTACCTGAAATAAAAATATCAAGTAATAGTACAAGAATGAAATGCTATTTCCAGCTAAAAAAAGAACGGAGTATTACCCAAACAAACACTGGCTATTTGTCAGAAAAGAAGTATCTGAGGAGCTACAGAAATAAGAAACAATCATGTCCACACAGGCTGCAGGCAGCGTGTTATTCTGACTCACCTCAAACACGCACAGCAATGACTACGTATGAAACATGTCATTGACTGAGTGACTCCCAGCGAAGGAGAGTTATTGCATGAAACTACTGAGCAATGGGAATAGGTGAGCGCAAAGCTGAAGAGCAGACTGTCTTCAGAACAATTCTGCGTTATTTGCGACACATACACCAAATCCTTGTCAGGGCCTCACCCTCCTGCTGCTGGTAAGTGTCAAAAACATGGGCAACGACACGAGCACTGAAGATGGACGTGTTAAAACGTCTCCCAGACTCTGGTCCTGTGGCTGAGCCTCCCCCTGCCTGTTCCATGGTGATGTCCATGGTTCAATCACAGCGTTCGCTGATTCTGGTCTCAGGGGAAAGCCTTGAGCGTGGTTCAAGGGCATATTCTTAACTTGATGCTCAAAGCATCTGTGATGCTTTATTTTCTAACTCAAATGTGTGGTTTTGAGGCTGTGAGCATCAAACACAGACAACAAAACAGGCAGCCAAGATTAATACTATGAATATTCCAGTCTTGCTCTCCAACAAGCAGGACAGGGTGCTGAGAACCTCTCCCACCGCCCAATCCAGCAACGGGACTACAATCCCCACCCCGACATTAGGAACTCCAGCTGTGCAGGAGGCAGTGCGGTGGGACTCGCCGTGGCCGGTCTCCAACACACTTCCAAGCACGTGCTCTAACCTTGTGCAAGCAGAAACTCCACTGTGCCCAGATGTCCCTCAGATGCAGCCATCATCAGCGGCGTCCGCCCCTGCTTGTCTGCCATGTTCACATCAGCGCCGTGCGTGAGTAGGAGATCCACAATCTGCGACACACAAAGCGAGAACACGCGTCGTATGAACACACCCAGCTGGAAAGAATCCAGAGCCACGGAGGAGCAGAGCGGTCCCCATGTCTTGAAACCTCACCCCCCAGGCATGGTGCCCTCTGGGATTGTTGCTACAAGATTAGGAGAAACAACAGAGGCATAAAGACAGGAAAAACGACCTTTTCAGTCAAGAGCATCCCAATTGTTTCCCAAATGGTGAGATAACACGGTGCTTAAGCAAAAGCTGTAGCCAGCAAGAGCCCAGAGTGGCTGGAGCATTAGGACTGCTTCTCCTCACTCCAATCATCCCCCAGAAGAGTTGGGTCTGTCCTCTCCACCCGTATTTCAGAAGGATGGAAGGGGTGGCCTGACCCTACATGTCAGCCCATCCTGGCATCGCAGGGAACCCACCCACCTGCCAGTGGCCCTGTCTCACGGCGCTGAAGAGCGGAACAACCCCGCGACGGTTGGGCTGCGCAACGGCAGCACCCTGCTCCAGGAGGAGACGGCAGACATCCAGCTTCCCGCGTCCGGCCGCCGCCGTCAGAGCTGCAGGAGAGAGAAAAGCAGTGAAGGGACAGTGCCACGCTCCCCGGGGAGATTCTCTCCTATCTGGAGATAGGCCTTTCTGCTGGATACCAAAGTGATGGTGCCTGAAATGCCAAAGATATCTCGCTATGGGCAAAATGGACAAAGAAAATGGGTTGGATCAGTCCAGTTCTAGCTCTTGCTTGAAGTTTTTGTTTACTTCAAAGGCCAACTCTTCCACGAAAAGATCTGGTAACGTTATGGAAAGACGCTGACTGGGACAATCAGCTTTTATTACTTTCTGCAAGTCGCAGTGACACCAGATGAGAACTGCAATACGCATAATCTACAGGCACGTGTGACTGCGGTTCAAGGTGCTACGGCAAAGAAATGAAGAGCCTCGTCACACGAAACCTTCCCCATTTCCCCCCCGTGCCTCCTGCAGCTTTCCCTGCTGAAGAACACAGGCTGTAAGTCCTAGCAGGGGCACAATGTCCAGAGAAAACAAAGGTCTTTGGGCACACGCTGTCTTGACACGACCTTCTGCAACCCGTCCTTGACTCATTCCACCATGGCTACAAGAGAGCAGGTGAGGGATCAAGCTGGAGGCACTGGCAGATCACCACCAACCACTGCCAGCCAGTTGAGATTTGTGGCTTTTCTCTGTCTGAACGAGCACAGAGTGGCCTTGTTCAGATGGAGGATTTTTATTTTTAATATCCCACTTTAGCCTCTAGATGTTGTGGATGCCCCATCCCTGGATGTCTTCAAGGTCAGGCTGGATGTGGCTTTGAGCAACCTGGTCTAGTGCAAGGTGTCCCTGCCCATGGCAGGGAGGTTGAAACTGGATGATCTTTAAGGTCCCTTCCAACCCAAATCATTCCTTGATTCTATGATTCTATGTTTCAAACCAGGGGAACAACTGGAAAGCAAAAATTGTACGAGTATGTTCACTCGTTCTCCAAGAAAAATGCTAATTCTGGGCTTTGTTTCTGGTGAGAACTGATCCGATCAGCAAGGGTCTCTGTGCGAAACCAAAATTCTCTCTCATTTCCAGTTTTACAGATGCTCACAGTATTACAGGTGGGTAGAAGTAACACCTGACAGCTCCATCCCTGACAAAATGTGCTCTGTTAACTCAGAAAGTATGGTTGGGTTCGAAAAGACACATTCAATCTGAAAATAGTTTCAAGTACAGGACCTGCCTTCGACTCCTCTTTGGTATTAATTTTAGACTTTTCGGTTCCTCCCCCCTCTCCCTAACTTTCTGCGCTTCAGCACAGCCCCTCTGGCTCGGTGCTCTGCTGCTTCTAGTAGGAGTTGGAGCAGAAGGTGGGAGTCTATTTCTAACTGACGTGGCTTTTTTTTTTTCTTTGAAGTACATTTCTGTGGGATGGCTGATTACGAGGTGTTGATGGGTTTCCAACTGCAACGCTGTTAATGTTGGGGGATTTAATTAATTCTCTATTCTGTCCCACAGCACGCTTGAGTTTTCTTCTCTTGGGGTTGAGAGACACCAAGAGTTAAAAGAAAAATCATCTTGCTGCCACAAGCAGAACATACTGCAAAATCTATAATCAGATCCATGTGGGTTTTAAACGTAAGCTACAGATATAGAAGGAGGACTGTGTGTAATGTGCACGGCAGAGGGATCGGTATGCAGGGCTTTTGGTTCTATTTCTAAACCTGCCTGCACTTGAAACGTTGCAGCTTAATTTTGAGGTATTTCACGTCAAAATGACTTCAGTTTGCAACAATGAAAATGCTGTAAATCGCCTAAGTGTTTGGTTTTCATCATGAAATGTTCTTTGGAAAAGACTTTACTGAAACAGGATGATTTGATCCACGGCTATACCCTTCTCCACTCTGCCTGGACTGACACGTCCTTTCACTACGCTGTTCCTCAGGGTCAAAGCAAATGGTGTGGGTGTGTAGCTCCAGCCTGTCCTTTGCAGCTCCAGCTCAAGGGAAGTTCAAAAGCTTCAGTGATACTGAGCAGTCAGACCTTGCTGCTGCAGGAAGGTCCCACACGGATGACCTGGATTTGCTGTCTGCTGCTGAGAGAAGCCTATCCAAGCTTGTCTTGTTAACACGTGGATAGCTAAGCATCTATCCTCGGAAATGGAGGACATCTCCGAGGGGGAAACGGAGCTGGACCTTAGGTGACCAACTCACCAAGGTCCACCCCGACTTCATCAGTGCCTGTGCTTTGACCAGATAACCCTGCTTTGACCAGGGACCCTGTGGTCCCTCCAACTGCAAGAAGAGGGAGAGTTGGCTGCCTTCTAACCAAAGTGGCTTTTGACAACCCCGTGCTCCAGCTCCATCAATGGTTACCTCAAGTCCAAAGCCCTGTGGCATCAGCTGGTGCCCAACTGTCCATGCCCAAAAGCTCAATTAAACTGCTTCAGGAAAAATTCCAGAAGTATCTGCTTATTTAAGCCTTTTAGCACTCCTCAGATGGACTCATCAACCTCTGACATCACCATGTGCCTTGCAACGGCCATTAGTCTCCAAACCACCACATCCCACCCCCTCAAGGTAAGGTGGTGCCTGTGTGTTGAAAGACTGGAAAAGCCAAGGAAAGGTGATGAGAAGAAATGAGAGAAATGGAAATGGTTTTGTTTGAAGTTTTACTGTTTGCCAGAGCTCCTGTGGCCCAGGGTGAACAAGGCGAGTCCACCAAACCCAGCCAAGGAGCAGCAACCAGGATCCTGGGCTGGAAAACAGGAACCTTCACCCTGCAGCTTTTCCATGAGGATGTAGTGCCGTGAGAACAACTCACCATGCAATAACAAAGTCTTGGCATAAACGCCATAAACCAGTTGCTGCATTTCACAAAACATGGTTAAAACAAAACCTGAGACAAGTTTCAGGTGTGGACGTGCCCCTCTCCGACAGCAAGCGACAGCAGACAAGCCCCAGCCTCCAACACCAGGGATCTGCAACAGCACATTCTGCCTCTGCTGTGGAGAGCGTGTCTGTTTTCTTAGAGAAAAAACAACTTCATCTGGAGAAGGAATCATTAAATTGCTCCTCTATGGCACGTGTATCTGTTTCACAGCCTGGCAGCAAGACAAATTGAGTTTGATGAAGTCGTTCTTTGCACCCCCAACTCTGCTGGAGTTATTACAAGTGACTCAGATACTTTTGGGCTGGGTTTTGATATTAGTCTTGTCCCAGGGGGATATATTCCATCTGGAGCTGGCTATAGTGTGCTGTCAGCAATTCCTAAACTTATGATGTAACTTGGCACTGCCATTTGGATGATATCAGGCTGATATCACTAAGCCAGGCAGTCAGCTCTGCTCTGCGGAAGATTAGACACACAAGCAAACAGGCAAGACATGATTCAGATTTTTAGAGCAGATTGCTATTTTTAGGCAGAAACCAGCATTTCTCTTAAATTTATCTAAACTCACCATTCACTTTTGGGAAAATAAACACAAAACAATGTGAAAGAGAGTCGAGATACATATAAACCTGTTTTGCCTGTGAGAGGACACAAGACTGCCTACATTTGGTGGCTGGCTCAGTTTTTCTCATTTCCCCATCTTACCTACCACCAATTTTAATGGGATACATGGGTATTCCTTTGAGATGGCTCCTCCATTTGTGTGCGACTTGCAAATCACAAATCTGCATTCCCAACTATCCCAGTTACTCAGAAACCCCTCCCAGATCAACTCCCAGCTGCTGTGTGAGTCCAGCTTTTGGCATTGCTGGGGGCAGAGGTATGGAAGAGGGGTAACAGAGATGAAAAAGGCTTCAGTGGAAGAGTCCTCCAGGCAACAGGCAGAATAGGAACGGCAGAGCTGCCCGGGACACAAGGAAAGAGAAGAGATGGCCGTTGTCAGGGAGTGTGGTGCAGTCCGGAGAGCATGGCTGAGCAGGAGAGAGCAGGATGGCGTGAGCTGCGAGCTCCAGGGACGGCTGAGTTAGACACCAGGTCAGAAAATGCCTACGGCTTTATACCAGGCGTTGACAGATTCATCCAGACAACCCAGGACTATCCTCACTCCAGGAGCCTACCTGCAGTACCTGCTGCTGCTACGAGGTTACACTGCAGGAGACAACTTAGTGGCTTTTGATCAAACTCTGAAGGCATCGGGATCGCCACCCTATTTCAAGGTAGCCCCCAGGACCCCATCACCAGAGCACAGTTTGGATGAGCTGCCTCTGGCCTGATCACCACTGTGAGCTCACGGTAGCAAGGCCGCTGTCCTATTACCAACGCTCAGTCACTTCATTTGACGAATTCCATATCCAATATCCTTTTTCTCTCACGACACTCTACGGGCACTTTCAAATCGCTTATTGGTATATGTTGCCCTTATTTCCACTCATACCGGCACAATGCCCTTGCTGCTCAGACCTCTCCCATGGACACAGGGCTGACTCCTTCCCTCATGTCCCACGAGTGGTCCAGAGCTGCCCGGCCACGCATCATGCTCCCCGGGGGGACAACTCATCCCTCCAGCTCTGCCCTTGAAAGCTCAGGGGCAATACCATCTGATTGACTCCACTCATTACAAGGCTCTAATAAAGGCTACATTTTCAAATGTACAGTGTACAAATCAGCTCAAAATATAACTCCGCTCTCCGCCCGCCCTTCTAACCAGAAACGACCTGCCCGAACACCAGGCCACACGCCAGCCACCGCCTGTACCCTCGGATCATGTCACGTTTAAACAAAGCTGACAGAATCAAAATCAGCGCCCCGCTACCCAGACAGGAACATTACCTTGGCGTATTAACTTGACAGGAACATTACCAGTGATGCAAGTAGATTAGTGAGTTGAGTACAAAAGACAGGGGATAGTATTTATGACGTCACTGGAGTTAAAAGCTAACAACTCCGAGTTCGACTGTCTCAAGAAACGGAGATGACAGTGCGACTCACGTGTGAAGTGGAAAGGGTGAATGGCTGCTTTCGTTTTGGTACGTTAGGAAAGCAGGGCTGCTGTATCTGACCCATCGATATAAAAATATAGTAGTGCACAAAAGGACATTTGTTTAATTACCAGGTGCTAAATAATGAGAAGTTTTCAGAAAATCAATGGATAATTTAACAGCCATGGTGGTGCACGCAATAAGGAAGGGGGGAGAGAAACAGGGAGATGCTTTCGATAAATATGTCAAATATCAAAAGAGGAAGAGCAGCGTTTTGCGTCCATCTCACTCAATGTGAGCTGTTGCAGAGAAACCAGTGGCCTGGTTGTCAGAGCCGCTGCATGCCGGCACGCTCCTGGAGAGTGCCAGGAGCTGCAGAAGCTCAGGATTTTCAAAAGCCAAACTTCTCTGAGCTAAGCTGAGTGCAAGCTCCACCCTGGCACCTGTAAATCACCTGAAATCAAAGCAGAGGAACTCATCCTTCTCCCTTCATCAAGAGAAAGGCCGGGATCAGGGATGCATCAGGTGAGAGGGAGCCCATAAATATCAACACAAACATGCAAGAGGCAGCTACAGCATCCACAGAAATCACCTGTTTCTCCCCAAAGGCTGTCGAAGCTGTTGATTTGTGCTCGCTCCACCTCCTCTTCATCTTTTTCTGGAAGATCGAGCAGGTAGGAGACAATCTAAAACAAAATGACATGTCAGCTCACGAACTTGGATGCGTTATATATAAACTGCTGACATCTTAACACGAGCTGCTCTGAATACACAGGGGAAATGGAGCACTCTCTCCCTCGCACCCCGAGCTCAAGTAAATATTCTTCCAGAAATCAATCACTGAACCTGCTGCCCTCTACAAGAAAAAAAACCCCAAACCCAAGTGTCTTGATATGGCCACACAGGAAGAGCCTTTGCAGGACCAGGTCCTTCATCCCTGGGTCTGTTCTGCTACAGATGACCTGGCGTGTGCAGCAGACGCAGCTTCATCTGCATCTGCCGTAACCGGTGAGAAACACCCGTGTGTACACCTGTACTGACTCTTACCTGGGTGGGTGCAATGCGCATGGGCATCCCCTTCTACTGCTGGGGAAACTGAGTCACGGACAAGTGATGTGATGGTGCAGTTATAATCATTAGCTGCTTCTTTAGTTTAAGCTCCAGCTAAGATGGTTACCTCCAGAAACTATTCGCTCCTTTCTATCAAATACTCGTTTCAAGCAGAGTGTTAAAAAGCCTTCCACTATGTTTTTCTTCCAGCTGTAGATGCTTGAGACCCCAGAGAAGCAAATTAACTTCTTTAAAGGGTAAATTAAAAGATTTAATTGACTGAAAACTAGCAGAAAATTTCACTGTTTGGATCATATGATGCGAGAAAGCAAGAGGCTAAGAAGAAAATGGAGATTTTAATTTAGTGACTGAAGGACATAAACGTTTTTCTCATTCTAGGAGACAATTATCTGCTGGAGTCTAGGCTACACCCAGTGTTTTCTGAGTACCTGGGAGGAAGCTGTGCCTGCTCTGCTGCCTGTGGGCATGGATGGAGAGAGGCACCAGCCCAGGGGAGCAGGGATTTCCGTGATGACTGCCATTTTCCCATGTCCTGCCAGTGACAGGTGCTAAATGGGCCATTGGGAATGACAGTGGCATGGGACAGGGCAGAGACCCAGGCGAGTGCCTATGTGAAAGATGCTGTTGAAGTGATACCCACGGTACTTCCACAGCAGATGCTACATGTGTATGTCCCTGCCTCGATGGGAGAGCATGGACTCTCGGCAGAGCTCCCAGCTGGGTGCTGTATGGGTAGTGGACATAGTGTTGCCTGACTAAAGCATCTGGTATGGAAATCCTAGAGTAGAATCACAGTGAGGATTCCAGCGTAGCTCTACCCAGGATTAAGATCACCTTATAAACGTGCTAAATACTTGTTTCATCACCAGAGTTGGAGAAAAAGAGCAAATCAGCTTGCATCTCCTATGCCTGCAAGCACCTCAAAGCAGGGAACTACAGTATTTTCCATAAGCAGCCACACACCTTTTAGGGTACCACAGAAATACAAAACTATTCCAAACTCCCTTCTGTAAGTTAGAAGATAGAAGTTAGAAGTTAGAAGATCTCCTGATCAGTATGACCTGGGGGGGAAATGCCCATTTAAAATTTCTGTGCCCTGTTACAAACTATGTCCTCGGTGTGCAGATCTTTAGGGTTTTGAAGTCACATCTGCTTCTAATCAGTTCAACTCACAGTCACTTAGCTAATAAGAATTTCCCAGCTTTCTTTAATTAGCTCCTCTGATCTGAGCTCATTACCTATGTTTGCATGGATTATGCTTAACAAAAGCAAAATCAAATCTCCTGTAAAGGAGAGGAGCTCAATTTAGCAAAGAAATCAACCAGTGCAAAAATCCTCAAAGATTGTTTCTTGTTAGGAAAACATATATCAGACATCATTTTCCACATCACAAATCTCAGTATGACAGGAGCAAGGCCTTCAACTCTTCTCTCCTCCCGGCACACAGTCCAACCCTCCGCGGTCGCACACCCCTCCAACAGCACTGGAGGAGCAGCGTAAGTCACACACTGTTTATCCACCCTTGCTTAAAGGTTTAGTCCAACAACCTGAAGGCTTGTTACGCTTCCCCTCTTGGATGCCTGCCCAGACCACAGGGTTTGCCAAGGGATCTGTGAACCCTTCTGTCTGGGATGGGCTGGGGAGGAAGAGTAAACAGAGGTACTGACTCCACCTCTCCAAGACGCTTTTTGCTCCATGTTTTGCCGCGGAAGCATAGCGACCCCCTGGCAGGTCTTACCTCGGTGTAACCCATGCTGGCTGCAGCGATCAGTGCCTGCTGAATGGCGTGGCTCTTCTTAAAGACCCCCTGCTGCTGCCCCGCCATGGTCCAGTCGCACTGGATCAAGAACTTCACCACCTCCAAGTGTCCTCGGAGAGCAGCGTGAACCAGAGCGCACTGACCGTTTTTGTCCAAGTGATCCACCTTGAGGAGAGATGACAAAATACAATTAAGCCAAATCATGGGCAAAAAGTCTTAGTTTCTTCAGAGTTTCCAGCCCCGGTTTCAAAATAATGCCACATGTGCAAAATGTGCATTTTTCTGGTAAACTATCCTTTCCACGATCAGAAAGCAACCATTCCCGACGCAACTCTGCCCCAGGCTTAGGCATCCTCTTGGCCACAAGTGTTTGCTTTGGGTAAGTTACCATTATTTTTAGCTTTCTTCAGTTTTCTTCAGACACGACAGCTGCAAAAGCATTTTCCCTTTTGTGTCCTGAAGTCCAGCAACCGTGTTTTCTCTCAGACTGAAGTCATACACACTAGTATCACCTCCTTCATCCAAATCCACGATAGGAAAACCAGCTTGTTTTCCAGAAACCATTTCATTTGAGAGACACAGAAGTGGCTCAGCCTGCAGACGAACGCACAGCACGAACCCAGTGCAGGCACAAGTCGATGGGAAACAGAGATCGCGCTTGGCAGCCCTGCAGGGACTTATTTGGTCGGCTTTTCAGGAGGGGGCATGGTTTTCACTCGATGCCTAAATACATCAGCTGGGATTCCTAGCTCCTATCCCAACAGCAGTAACTTGGAGCAAACAGGACTGGCAGATCAGCTGCCATCATCCTGCTGGTTAACCCCCTTCCATGCTCTGCAACGTGTAACTTCTTATTATAAATAGGAGAGATAATTATTATATTAATATGTTCTGCTAAGATTAGTGATAGTTATATACTACATATGAGAAATCACATATTGTAATACATTTGTATTATTAAGATATGAATATTTCTCATTTAACTTAGGCAGCAATCAGTATTGCAGTTTTCTATGCCAGAATCAAACATCTCAGCCTTCAAACTAAACCCCTCTGGCTTTGGGGTATTGCCTGAATACAGTTAGGGATGCTCAAGGAACAGTGGTGGCACTCCTGCATTGCATTTTATAGTCCAAATACTCCTCTTCTCAGACAGGGAATGCTGTTCCTTACCAAGCAGTGCCAGGGAGCCACCCAACTCCCTCCAAATATCCCAACAAAAGCAGAATTTTCTTCCTTTGGCCTCTCCTTGCATTATTACAGACAACACAGAAAGATCTAAATGGGTCCCTCAGTCATCTCGACTTTCATACCAAAACTGTACAAACCCATATTTTGCTTTCTGAACTGAAGCTAAACATATAGAGAAACCACAAATTGTTTCCAGGAGGCTCCACTTCAAAAATCAGCACAATTTTCTTCTTCAACAAAATATTTGAACTTGACTCATTATATACAATTAAAACCCCAAACACTCACCACAAAGCTAAACAAAGGGTATTTTTCTAGGACAAATCTGATAGAAGTTTTTGGAAATTGTGTCTCACGGAGATATTTAAAGAACGCTCTGTGCTGCTAAAGCAACGTTGCCATTTTAACCTCGTGAGGTTCAAGGACTTCTCCAGAAACAGGCCATCAGTCCAGGTGATTACGCTGTTCCCACCTCAGACCTGAATTCCAGAATACTAATTACCCACTCTCAGGAGTTACTTAGCTTTGGTGTCACAGCCACCGCATCTTAGCAGAAAAGCCATCCCTCCGCAGCAGCAGCCTGGCTTCGCCTGCTGGAGGATACTCTGCCTGCAGCCTGTGCCCTGCCTTGCACCGAGGCAGAAAATCAGCTTTTAGAGGAACGTGGTCACTTTACCTTGGCCCGTTTCTTGCACAGCAGCACAACAATACTTAGAAATCCAGCAGCAGCCGCGTAGCCGAGGGGGGTCAGGCCACTTTCCGAAGCGGCATCTACGTTGGCCCCAAACTCCAAGAGCAAAGCCACCATCTCCGTGTAACCCAGGTGAGACTGGACGCACAGAATGGGGGCGTTGTTCAGAACTTCCGTCCGGTAATTCACATTTGCACCTCCTAAAATCAGCAACCGACTGACCTGCGCAGGGAAAGAAGAGCTCCTGTTAGCCCAGTCTTACGGAGAGACAGTTTAGGGGGGTACAAGGCCTACAAGGGTACTGGGAGAGGACTTTTTACAAGAGCCTGTAGTGATAGGACAAGGGGTAACGGGTACAAATTGAAATCAGGGAGGTTTAGATTAGATATCAGGAAGAAATTCTTCACAGAGAGGGTGGGGAGGCACTGGGACAGGTTTCCCAGAGCAGCTGTGGATGCCCCATCCCTGGAAGTGTCCAAGGCCAGGCTGGATGAGGCTTGGAGCAACCTGGTCTAGTGGAAGGTGTCCCTGCCCATGGCAGGGGGGTTGGAACTGGATGATCTTTAAGGTCCCTTCCAACCCAAACCATTCTATGATTCTATGATTTAGTTTCAGGCAACAAAAGAAGTTAGGCCAGGGCCTTCTGCATGCTTCCAAGCAAACAGAAAATGACGTAAAATGCCCAGTTAAAATATACAGTCCCATTTTGTTGTGGATGCCCCATCCCTGGAGTGTCCAAGGCCAGGCTGGACGAGGCTTTGAGCAACCTGGTCTAGTGCAAGGTGTCCCTGCCCATGGCAGGGGGTTGGAACTAGATGATCTTTAAGGTCCCTTCCAACCCAAACCATCTTGTGATCCTGTGGTTTTATGCATTTTCACCCGCATGGGAAGGAGCTGGGACAAACATCCTTCCAGATGAAGGACAACTTGAAATCTGCGACACTGTCTGAAATCCTTTTTGCTATCGAAGTGAAGTCACTTCAGCCAACACATTCATCCTCACCAGTGCACATGGGCACGCAGCGCTGGCACTGGCGTGTGCCGTTGTGTTTGGCAAGTCAGTGCCTCTCTAAGCCAGAGCCCTTTAGAGGCTGTCAAATTTCAACAGCACGTGTCGCATCCCACATCTTTGGGAAGGAAAACCACAAGTGAACTATTTCACTCAGTCACAAATTCACTGTTCACTCTCTGCAATTAAAAGGAGATCCCGGATCAGAGTAGAAGAGTTGAGGGATCATCGCAGCTGGTAACAAAATCCCAGCTGAACTCATGGCCTCTCCCCAGCTCAAGACGAACGCCCACAAGCCTCTCGGCACTGCCCGGGTAGGACCACTGCCACGGGCAGGCAGCTGCAGCAAACACAGGTCACGGCTGCTGCGCGCTGCTGGGAGCGTCTCACGGGAGCTCTGCACCACCCCGGCCCTCCTCCTCCTCCAGTACCTTTATGTTTGGGGTGTAGAGATTTCTCAGAGATGCCAAAGCCATCGAAAGACCTTCAGTACTGTAGGAGATCCAAAGCCCTTGCAGGATGGAGGAAGATACTCCAACTTTTTTACTCAGCCCCTAAAAAAGAGAAGACGACTTAGATGCAAGCTCACAGATACGCTGAGTTCCACTGGGCAGATCCTCCTGGGTCTTTGGACTTAAGAGAGTTTCAGGAGACTCGCAGCGATACACATGATAACGTGACAATTCGCCACATCTGACCTCTGCAGTGAATTAATAAACTTGTAGGAAATAACTTGGAAAGGTACCATAGCCATCTCCAAGGTCTAGGAGAGCAGGATCAAACCGTGAGCAGCCTGAATCCATCTGACACCCTCCAAAAATGTCAGCTGAGGAGCACCGCACGCTGCTTCTCTTTTTTCATGAAACACGTGTTCATTTGCAGAACTGATTCACAAAGTTTCCTCAGTGTTCACCCAGTTGAACTAGATGACAGGATCTGCTCACAGTCAGATAAATTAAGGGTCTCAACCGCAGCCCCCAACAGTATTCCTGTGGCTCATCCCAGACTGCTTCCAACCCTTCCGGCTGGTGTCCGCGATCAGGCTATACACAATACACACAAGGCCTGACATCCCTCTCCAGCAACACCAATCGGCAGAGCACAGAATACAAGTTTCCCCCTCCGGTCGAAGGAGCAGTAATCACTCCACAGCCAACGGAGGGGAGCAAACAGCTGGATCAAAGACGAAAGGAAAGGGTTTGCCCCTCCAGCAACGAGCTTCACCGCACGTTGTGCGTCGCTGTCTGCTGCGGGTACGCCCTACATGTTGCTGTGCTGCGACTGATTTACCATTAAAGCCTGCTGTTTCCATGGAAACATTCCAGACATCTTTAATTCTGTTTTATATGTGAACACGGATTTCTACTTCCACACAGGCCGTGTGGTCGCTTCTGTGTGTGCGAAGCAGCGGGATCACAGCTCGGGTTGTAGGGCTTTTGCGCAACAGACTGACACGGACAGGTAGGGTGGGGGGGAAGAAAACCAGCAGCAAAAGGTGGGATTTGTTTCCTCTAGAGAGAGATGTGCAGGAATCATGACCCGAGCCTGCTGCTGGGCTCAGCTGCAGACCTCTAATACCTACGCGTGAATGATATTCCGAAGCATCGCACCAGCCATCAACAGATTTGTCACTTGAAAAGGTTTTACCATAAAAAGAAGCAACAGATTAGACACGTTCTTATAAATAACAACTCCACGTGCTTGTTTCCTTCAAAATTCAGGGAGCTAAATAGAGAAAAGTATCCGTTTTGTTAAGAGGCAGAAAAAGAGCTCAGGAATTTTAGCTCTTAAACGCTGCTTTTGAGATGACACAATACGGGGCATTAGAGGTCAGTATTAAATTTCAGTGAACTCAGTACAGTGTAATTGAACAAATGGAAAACAATTTTATAATAAACGGTTAAAATAATTTTGAAATAGTTATAATACCATCAAACCCATAAATAAGCTGTTTGAGTCACCACCA
>NW_010264912.1:0-16017 GCF_000690775.1 Eurypyga helias | reverse complement strand
GGAAAGAGAATGTACTTTCCGGCCAGCCATCGGAAGATAATCACGTATGCTGTAAAAATCCTAACCCTCTATTAGCATATACACACTTAGATATTAGTGCAAGACATAAAAGCTGCCATTTATCCTTTAAAGAATAAATACACTCAGCACCCTTATCATGCAGTGGCTGAAACCAAACTGCACTATACCTCATTTTACACATAGCATCTTCCTCTTCTGTTTCCCTTTTCTGCCCAAAACTGTAAAGCAGGTTGAATCCTTCAGCAGATTCCAACTTGACACAACATCAAACTGAAATACCATCAGCGGTTTCCACTTCACTGGGACCATCTGACACAAGAGCAAGGCATGGCCTGACCACGCACCTTTCATTTGAGTAACTTTGCCAACCCCACACAACCCCAGTTTTGGAACAGCGTTGCCTTTTTTGCCCCACACTCTTGTATGCAGGTGTCAGCATCCTTGATTTCTAACGTAGCGTTCCCTCTGCTATTCCCCACTGCACCTTCAACACGCGATCACTGTAAGGCTGTTCTTCAAGGAGTATCAGACACCTGTACATACCCGTAGCTGTCACAGGGAGTGTTTCTACCTGTCATTGTCATTACATTCTCAATCTGGGACGAGGGACACCCATTTCTGGATTACTGACATTTATCTAACTAATTTAAGGTGAAATTAAAGACTTTGGTTGATGAGCAAAACATACATCAGCTTGAAGTTTGGGTCTTCTTATATCATTACTGCACATTTCTCTTCTTGCCCTTTCATTCCATGCCAGGCCCTCCAAGCTGGGTTTCCATATGCTCTTGTTAAGACTGGTAACTGCTTTAAAAGACTGAAACATTTGTACTTTCCCCTCCCAAACTGTTTGAGGATGTTTGTGTTTAAAAAAAGAAAACCAGCAGATCTCAGCCAACAAGCAAAGCAGGGAGTGTGAAACCTCCTTCACACCTACTGCTCAGGTCATCGCCTTGTGCCTGTGCATCACTCATTTTTTACACCTGGAAATTCCAAGTGTCCCGTCATTACTCTGTGCAAGGTACCGGTGGATTTGACGGATAGGGATTGACTGGGAAGGACAAACCAGCTTTTTGGACTCTTTAATCAATGTTCTGTCTCTACACCCAGCTCTCAGTACTCCCTGGCTGGACAACATGCTTAAACCCTGTTCTAATTCTCTTCTGGCTTCAGGATGGGTAAATAAAATGGAATTACAATGGCATCAACCCTCCAGAAATACCTTCAAAATTAGGATCTCTGTGTCTGCGGAAAGCTGCTGCTGTAACATGATGACTCCAGGAAAAACACACTGAACTGATGACCTGACATGCTCCCTGCTTGGCAGAAAACCCATGCCATACTGGTAACGGCTTCAGCAAAAGATCAGACAGAATGAAAAGCTTGGATGGAAAAAAAATGCTTGTTTAGAAACAAATACAGTCAGTAACAAGGGGAAAAGGAGTCTGTGTATGTACTCTTGGAAATACTTTCTTTAAAGAATGCTTGAGATCATAAATATGGTCTGCAGCATTCCAGCTCAATGCCTCCTTCAAAAGCTAATGCAGTTGTTTCACTCTGTACACACTCAGAACCCCTCAGTAAACACTTGTTTGTTAAAAAAAGGAATGAAGATAAACCTATTCAAGGAAAAGCGAAAGACTAAGTTTTACAGTGATTCTAATGCAGCTAATCCAAACACTTTCAAAACTTCAGTCTTTCTCAACAACACGGTGTTGTGCTTCTGTCGCTGAGACACATTCTGACTGCCGTGTTGCAGACCCAAGGATCTTGCCGAGTGATTAGAAACAGAAGGCTCTACTGACATTTTTCATATGCTAATTGGCATTTTCTACTATTGTAAATATTGCTCAATTAACTCTGGAAGCTACAGGCAACTTGTCCACTTAATGAAAATTATCATTTGTTTAGAGCCCGAAACCCTGTTATTTGTTTCTACCGTGGAAGTGTGAAACGAAGAATATGTGGAAGCAGATTTGATGTAAATGGCAGCCAAATAGTAAACTCACTGCTGAATTTGGCCTTGGGAATGTAACTCAGAGTTTGAAAATGACACACTGCTTGGGTAATGCGCCGACCTGGGGTTCCTCCGTTGGCTCCAGCCATCGCCTTCCCAAAGGAGGAGACTTTGCTACTACACTTGATGGAGAATTCAGCAAAAGGAACTCAACAAATAAATCCAACTGCACTGACACAAGACACCAACTATCTGTGTGTTCTACAAATACAGGGGTGCTACAGATCTTAAGTCTATAAAATCATATATAGCTCAGATAAAAATATAGCCTCATTTATACCAGCGTTAAGCACCCAAAGATCCTAACACTTTTACTAAATACTGTATTTCCTGTGACCACTCAAATCTATCCTCTCACTTCCATCTTCTGGAATATGGACCAACAGGCACAAGAACGACACGCAGTTTACAGGTCATAGTGATGCTGACAGCCACGCCTGCCTTTCAGTTACCCAGGTCTGAAATGTCTGGGCGAAATCTAAAACGGACCGACCATCAGACTTTAACAAACACCACATTTTCCCTTTACAACCCAAATTTTGGGTTGTATTCTTCAAACCCACTCCTTCTGACAGATTTATTTTTTCTAGATGTTGTTACGGAAACCCATCTCACACTGAAGAAACCTCTTACGGTAGAAGAGTAATTTTAGGTAAGGAGGCTATCTGCTGAATTTACAGTCTGAAGGCCGTTTAATTTCAAGGGTTTCTTATATGCCACTGCCAATTTTCTAAAGCTCACTTCTACACGTTTCAGCAGCCTGAAGCAATCACACTTCTTACAGCAACCCTAAAACAAGAAGGGACTGAACGCTGCCAGTGCTGGCAGATTATACGCAAGGGGGGTGAGGTTGGCATGAGTCTTCATTTGAATGTTTGTTACCTTAAAAATATGTGCTTTGAGAATGTGATGTCCCAGTTCAATAGTTTGCTGTCGATTTAGTTTTCCTTCCTGACGGGAAAACCAGAAGGCAAGTAACGTGTGGCCACTCCTAAAATCAGAAGGAAGAGTATGTTAGTTGCTACTGGTTACACCGACAAAAGAGCTTTTGACATCAATTTTTGCTCCTTCTAAGCCTTCAACCTCGTCCAGCTTTGGGAAATAGAGCTGGACTAATTCTCACCTGTAAACCACAAATTAATTACATCCTTTACTACTGGTAATCATTTATAGCTTAAAAAACCCCAACGCTAGAGGACAGCAAAAATAAAACAATGCATTTTCTACGAGCAGAGGTAAATTTGGAAACACTGGAGGTACAATTTCATGAAAGCTGAAGTGCTACTTTTACAGTCATTTTGTGGAGAACTGTACTTTGCAAGCACACCACCCTGCCTGGAGTCGTTAGAAAAGGACATATTTAAAATATCCACACTGTGGAAAAACGTACTTTAAATGACAACTACATTCTCCACCCTGTGACATGTCCTGCAGGGTGAAGCAACTTTATTCCCATGTAGAACTCCTCCTGAAGACACTCTCCAGCTTTTCCAGTAAAAAAGATGCTTCTGGTGGAAGACCTACCAGGCTGACAACCAAAGCAAATTAACTGAGCTACACGCGGAGTCGCTTTTAAGGCAAAACATAATAAAAGTTATTATATATAACTATAAAAGTTGTAACATAATAAAACTTCAGGAAGAAGTTCTTCCCGGAAAGGGTGGGGAGGCACTGGGACAGGTTGCCCAGAGAAGCTGTGGATGCCCCATCCCTGGAAGTGTCCAAGGCCAGGCTGGATGAGGCTTGGAGCAACCTGGTCTAGTGGAAGGTGTCCCTGCCCATGGCAGGGGGGTTGGAACTAGATGGTCTTTAAGGTCCCTTCCAACCCAAACGATTCCATGATTCTATGAAAAGAGACAGCAACTTCCTTTGCTAACGGTGACTTTTTACTGACACTTTTAAACATACAAACTTGTAACACCCAAGGCCAGGCTGGATGAGGCTTGGAGCAACCTGGTCTAGTGGAAGGTGTCCCTGCCCATGGCAGGGGGGTTGGAACTAGATGGTCTTTAAGGTCCCTTCCAACCCAAACGATTCCATGATTCTATGAAAAGAGACAGCAACTTCCTTTGCTAACGGTGACTTTTTACTGACACTTTTAAACATACAAACTTGTAACACCCAAAGTTCAGTGTGGCTGGGGCTTGTCCAAGATGCGAGGAGCTGATTTTCCCTTCACCCAGGCAAAAGACAACACACAGACTGCAAAAACGTGAGGAATTGCAAACCACTTCTGGATGAGATCAGCAAATATCTGCCGCTGCCGGCACATGCGGATGCAAGAGCAGGAGATGGAGCAAAGAGGGGAGAGGCCATCGAGGCTCCACACTGGGACCTCCATGGCCTGAGGAGTTGCAGTTTTCTTGGTTTTGCCAACAAATCCATATTCCTTAACCCCCTGGGTACTCATTTTTAACCCACTTTGTTTCTGGAACTCAGTAAAAATGTGACTACACATAAAAGCAGTCAAACCCCTTCCAGCCAAAGAAAATAAAGTATGATATCAACTGTGGCTTTAAAAGGGCTTTTAAGGACAGGGAATGTTATTAGCTCATCACCATTTGGAAAAGCAGAAAAGTGTTTTGCATGGCCAAATGACAAGTAAATATTACAGAAGACAGGAAGTTTTCACAACGGTGGGGATTTACCAGCGCCATCTCCGTCCAAGCAGAACCATCGCCCCCGTCTTAAAATAAACTCTGAATGAAAGTGAAGGACCCGTAGTGCCACGGCCAGGTGTTTGGCAAGGTCTGCCCCAGGCCCTGCCAACGGACCTCCTTTTGGGCCGACAACAGATTCATTTGAGTGGCGCCCAATGATGCTTTGCCAGACCCCGTGGTACCGGTGGGATGTGGACACGTGCCTGCTGGAGCAGCCAGATGGGAAACAAAATGCCTTTTTCTTACAAGGCAGGACTCGATCCTCGTGTCTTGATAGGTGAAAGAGCACCGCATCCCATTCACATGTAATAAGGTAACTCTTTCACCGCTGAGCCTATTGTGCCTCTGCAAAATGCAATTAAATGTATAGGGGCACCATCAACTCAGATACCAAACTGCTGTCTGAAGTGCTGTTATTGACTGATGGGACCATTCACTCTTAGGGTGACTTGAGCTTAACACTTGAAACTGAAGGAAAACTCTTTTTTTGCACGCTTTATCTGCAAAGCTCCTCTCCACAACCCTGTCTGGGCACGTGGCGAGATGCCCACGTCGGGATCCCATAGCTCCATGCTCCCCATCACTGGAGAAGGAGAAGCTCTTCCGGATGGTGACTCCGTCCATCAAGAAGTAGCTTCGATGCCTCAGCTGGGTGCTTAAAATTAGCGGATGCCTTGTGCCACTGATTTCCACGCGTCTGTGCCGTGGGAATTCTCCATACAGCACCAACAGAAGGGACAAAATGTAAAAAGCTGGGAAAACAGAAGGGTCTTGGAAGCGGTTGTAGCACCTTATCTACAGCTTGTTGCCTTTCCTTCCTTTCCCTCTTCCCCTCTTTGTTCCCCGTGTTTGGAGTGGGAGGAGAACACCAGCTCACATCCTTTCAAAGGAGACACACGGAACTATTTGTTCATTACACTGATTAACCCCCAGGAAGGAGAAATGGATCAGAAGGAAAGAAGTGAATGTGAAACACAGCTTGAACGCTGCTAGATACAGCTGCAAGTCAAGGAGCGCAGCAATCGCTAGATTTTATCCGTCCCCGTTCAGCCAGAGTGTGAAAACCTATAATTACTGTAATACACTCAACGCATCTCAACAGCTCATCAGATCCACAACGCTTGGAGAAGAGCCAAGGCATTTACCTCCACCGGAAGGTTGGTGGGGCACGTTCACTCAGCACCATCACCTCAGTTGCCCCTGGGGAGAGTCATCGGGTTGGCGACTGCGACCCACGGCTTTCTGCTCCAGATCTGGCAGCGGCCGTGCAAAGGGACCCTGCGGCCACCCCTCTCTGTTTTTCACGTCGCAGAAGAGGAAATAATGCCACTTGTTTGCTTGTTGATGGAAAACTCTGCGAAAATGTTTGGGAAGGCTCTGAATGGAGCTGTAACCATAATAATCCTGAGCATAAACTGAAGATCCAGAAACTTCTAGCGCGCCTTTTCTTCGCAGCGAGAGATGAAGTGCAGCTCCCGACTGACACACGAGCCCCGTTCCACAGTTAGCTCCTAAATTGCTTTTCAGCTCCAGTCAGTAGGGTATTTACGCAAATTTAATTATATGCATGACTTTGGCTGTTATGAATAAGACATGTACGAACTATTCCAGAATAAAGTACAGCATTCATGAGTAATACATTACCTCTGCAATGTTTCCCAGACCTTGGCTTTGGGCTTGTTGATAAATACTTGCAGTCACTTGTTCTGTCAACGTTAACTGCATGCTAAACCAGACTCAAACAGCACAGGCTCTTTTGCCTTTCTTCTTCTTCCTTTTTTTTTTTTTAATACAGCAGAGGATGGCAGTAATGATTTCGACATCAAGGAGCTCAGTGAAATGATTTGCTTTGAATTTCACCACTGCAGAGTTTATCATCAGAGATTTTTCTATTTTTAATGTAAGATATCTTTTTGTGAAAAATTAATAGCGCTGCCAGCTCAGCCCCAGCAGCCTTTGTCTGCTCTCGCAGGCTGCCGGTGTCGGTGCGGGCTCCCGTCGTGGCCAGGGTGCCTGCGTGGACATACACGTACATGCATATGCATTTTAAGGCTGCAAGAATTGGGCTTGTTCAGCCTGGAGAAGAGGAGGCTCCGAGGAGACCTCATTGCAGCTTTCCAGTATCTGAAGGGGCTACAGGGGTGCTGGGAGAGGACTTTTTACAAGAGCCTGTAGTGACAGGACAAGGGGTAATGGGTACAAATTGAAAGTGGGGAGGTTTAGATTAGATATCAGGAAGAAATTCTTCCCAGAGAGGGTGGGGAGGCACTAGAACAGGTTGCCCAGAGAAGCTGTGGATGCCCCATCCCTGGGAGTGGCCAAGGCCAGGCTGGATGAGGCTTGGAGCAACCTGGTCTAGTGGAAGGGGTCCCTGCCCATGGCAGGGGGGTTGGAACTAGATGATCTTTAAGGTCCCTTCCAACCCAAACCATTCCGTGATTCTATGATAGAGACATACAGACGAGCCTTCAGCCTTCCACGCCCCTGCACAGCATGACCTGGTGCACACGTGCAGCAGCTCTGAGGAAGGCTAATGCACGTGAGGGCTATGTATGGGCACAAGGGGAGACGCTGGATTCAGCAGAGTGGTCCCCACGCATCTGCTCCCTCATTCTCCCGAAGCTGAGGCACATAGAGCTGTGCCTGCAGAACAAGGCGATGCAGGGAGGTGGTACCTCAAAGCACATCCCTCATCATGTCCCCTCGTGCCACTGATGGAAAGGGACAAGGCGTCACTAATAAAATACCAGCGTGACCGAAGAGCTGTGATGGAGCATGGGGAAACACAAAGAAAATATTGAAAGCTCTCGGATCTGTGCTTCGTCTACACTACTCCATCCCTCAGGCAAAGTGAAAGAGATTTTAAAGGGTGTAAAATTACTCTAGTGTTAAGGCATTGCACTACTGGAGTAAAAGACAGGCAAAAAAAAAAAGTGAGAACCAGTCCCTTTTACTTCTGAACCTACCGAAGTCCAAATTCCCTGATTTACACCCATATGTCCCTTCTTCCAGCTAATCCCATGAAACCATTCCAAAATCCAGAGATTTGACGTTGTGCCCAGTGAATCTGGTCTTCCAAGAGACATGTATTCATATTGTATTCAGCTCTGCGGAGTGCAATTTGGTAACTTTGGCACAGAGAACAACGTCTGTCCTGACAGAGCCCGGAGCCCCCTTTGCTTTCTGAAGGAGGTCCGTCCAGGCTGCAGAAAGGCCAGGCTCAGCTCGGTGAGCCTCTCTTGCAGGATCATTTAATCACCAAAATTAATTTACTGATTTTGGTAACAGGGTTTCCTTCTGATGTTATAACTGCGAATTAACTAGGAAGGAATGAACATTATACAACAAATTCAAACAAAATAGGGAATGCTCTTACGCATGTGATTTTCTTTCCTACGGAATTAAACACTGGTTTAATTTGCCAAGCTAACAGGGACAGCCAAGTTCACAGCCAAGAAAATATCTTTCCATCCCGTGGGTCAGATCTTACTGCAGAGAACCAAGCTATGGAGTAGCTGATCAAAACCCATCACCCTGCCTAGAAGTCACTGAGGAGACAGTAGCGATGTGCTACCGATTCCAGCTGCTTTAGGAAACCGCAGACACTTCCCGAGGAGTGGGACGAGAAACCCAGCCCAGCACGCTTGCTGCTTGCTTGCTTCACCCAACAGTGGCCTTATTTGCACCCACCCACTCATGCCATAGTCACAACTGTCCATTACACCAAGAAACACGTAATGGACTCAACCAGAAAGTTAGAAATCCACTGTTTTGGGTAGAAAACATGAGATTTCCATGTTAAAATGGCTACATGCGATGATCTCAGCTCGCTTAGAGCAGGTGAAGAGGCTCAGCGCGTGCATCAATAGTTGCATGAGCCACGGACTTGCAGACCAAGTCCCGCACCCCCGTTTCACTGAAGCAGATCTCTTCATCCAACCATCATTTAATATTTCAACCACGATGTTACTGCCACCAAGCAGAAGTGCCAGACTGACTATTTCTGGTTTACAGGAGACAAAGCACTGCACACGGAATCCATATCCAGTCTTCATCCTAACCCTTAATGCTTCGTTACCATTCCCCACGGCCTCCTGTAGTCTAAGCAGTAAAAGCAGCAAACCCGTGATTTGTGTAAAGGAGAGCTGAAGAATTGCACGAACCACTCTGTGAGCGTTTGAAAAGCAGAAATGGAATCACTTAACTGCATCTGGCCTATCCTTAAGAGCAATTTTAATTTAAGTAACAGCATCTTGGCGGTGGAGGACGTACAAGTTTCTGACATCTCACAAAATCAATAGGCTCGCTGGATGTTTCTTCATTGCCAGGGTGTGACTGAACACCAGCAAAACCAATACCATCTGCACAGCTACAATCCCGTTCACGTCTAGAGGGACGTGCTCAGGGAACACCAGCTCCAAATGCAGGCAGCGCTGCCTTGCCCCACGTCCGCAGCCCCAGGCAGGCAGGGGAGAGGCGGAGCGAGCGAGCGTGGGACGCAGCCCGGAGAGGACCAAACAGTAGTTAACAAGATCTGCAGCGTTAAGAGATGCTTTACAGCATCTTGTGCTTAATGACTCCTGATTTTCAAGGAGCTGGAAAGCTCCTTACCCCTCTGACTGGGTATTAACAGCATCCACAACCACATCAGTCAGGGAGAAAGTTTACTCAAGTAACTTTGACAGATGCAATAGCCATGTCCTCTCCGAGGCAGCTCGGCTGAAACGGAAACCATGCTGCAGACCTGCTCGCAATCCTGGTCTCATTTTTATTTCTCAAGGCCATCTATTAAAAATTCCACAGGTACTAACTGTGCTGCACCCATATTTTACCAAGGATGTGGAGTGCATGCCTCAGATTATGTTACATACTTGGCTATCACAGAGAGAGTTCGTCTGCAGTTTATCCGGGACAACAGAGATGAATCCGTGTCAGGAGCTGATCCCAGAGAACCTCTGCACTAGATGGAACAACGGTAGTTGGGCACTGGGAACTGCCAAGAGAAGCAGCAAAGAGGAAAAGCAGACAACTCTGATGGCACCCTTCAGATTTAAGGTAACAAAAGGTACTTACAATGATTTAAAAATACAGAAGAAAAAAGGAAGGATAAAGGAGAGAAAAAAAGCATTTCCAAACGCTCACAGGCCCTGACTTAATGGGATTTAAAAAACCAGATCCAGAGAGTAAAGATGCAATTCCCTTGTCTCCGTTCAGTTCATGAGGCTTTTCAGAAGATCTGCTGGTTGCCAGGAACAGATTACTTTATATTCGGAGAAAAGCAGCCTTGTCCAAGAGCAGAGTGACAAGGCTGCTGGCGTGTTTAATAAGTATGTTGGATGGGTAAAATGAGTAACAACATCTTTCAGCAAGCTTTCCAGTGACTACACAGTTAACAAGACCTCAAAAGACCAACGGTGACACACTCTCTCACTGAACCTGACGTAATTTAAAATATATGGGGTTACAGAAGAATGGGGAATGTGATCTGGAAGTGCTTTACTGCCGCTCTGACCAGGAGTGAATGACCACGTACGAAGCAAGATGGAACAAAGTCAGGGCTACTCCCCCCTGAACTGCTGGAGGATGGCCTTGCTCCTTAAGTGGGTCTTAAGATGTGAGGAATGAAGCAACAGTAAGAAATTAAACATTTCTTTCTTCGGTCAGCACTGATACTGCCTCCGACTAACTCCCCTTCCCTCTTCTCTGTGGCTCAATGCCACAGAATGGATTATTCCGTGAATATTTTCTTCCATTTAGATGTGAAAATGGTACAGCATACAGAAGTTTACAGTCCAGAAGAAAGAGAAAAGATTTTATGAGGACAGTAACTCAAGACACTAAATATATTCCAAACCCCCTCTGCCTCCGAATGCTTGGGCTGCATGTCTAATGAGCCAGTTAAAACAAGCTGCTCTACTGATGTCCTTTACGGTGGCAGCGATCACATCTGCTCTCCATCTCATCTGTCAGGATTTATAATCTGTCTCCCATTTCTCCTCTGCTCTTCCAACTGAGGCTGCAGCTGCAGCTCTGCCCAAATTTCCGAGGAAAAACCTGCAGCTAAGCCACTTCACCGCTCCGTGAGACACAGAGCCACGACATGAATGAGTTCAAGTTTCATTCTCTTCCGCACGCACCCCGTCCCGAACCCCGAACTACACAAGCGTTGGCTTCTGATGCTCAGAAGTCCCTGTTGCAGCTGCCCAACTTGCTAACAATAGCATTAAGAATAATTTTTTAGCTCTATATGAGCATGAGATGACCCATCTAGAGACATGGATGCTGGTGTGCAGTAAGTTTCCAACATTCGTTTTGCAGAGGTATTGCCTGGTTTTTTTACATTTCAAAATGTATTAGGTTACAAGTCATCGAATCAGAAAACCTTATTCTGGAAGTCATATGGGAAGCCTAAAAGTTGTATTCTCAGAGTCAGCACTCCATCAGGTCTCTACTGCTTGGTGAACAGATTATGTCTGCCCCTCCAATTAACTGGAGGACATCATGATGGATTCATCTTTGTGATTCAAAAATATGGCACTCACTATGGTCCGTTTGAGGAGTAACTTAAAAGAGCAAGAAACATCCTACCATTGTTCCTATGCTGTGGGTATAGACAAAGCCCTGCCTCAAATGGCAGGTTAAGTCACCGCTTCTACCACGCTCCACGCTTTGGCCAAAACTAGAGCTGTGGAAATGGTCTTCAAACACCAGATCCCGTGGTGATTTGGTAATTAACTGTGCTAACTCAGCCCAGGCCTTGCACAAGTGCAGACGACTGAACAGCAGGCTGGGCAAGGAAAATATGGACCTTGTACCTTGGTGACACGTGGCATCCAGCCTGCTGCTGGAGATAGCAAACTGACAAATTACAACACATCCCCCCTGGTTCTGCTGACGGCACGTACCTGTACTGGAGGGTGAGCTCACCGGCGTGAGCTACAGTACACCCAGAGTGGAGGGATTGGCACTCTGAAGCCATGAAAAACACACTAAGAGAGGTAATTCCAACGGTAAAGCAATGCAAAATAATAATGGAAGCAGCAGCGCTCAGCTCCCTGCTGCACCTCGAGAGCTGGGGTTGCCACTGGCTGCCGACCGCTAGTACAGATCTGATTATTTCATCCCCGTCCTCACCAGGCGCTAGCGGGCACCGCGTTATTTTTAATTTTCTGCCTAATTTTGCCTCACCTTGAATTTAAATAGCACCTTTGCTTCGCTGAGTAAAATCCATCCCCCCTGAATGCAGAGAAAACACTTAGGACGCAGCCTGAGCTATGGTGAGCGCTTGAACATTCCAGTAACAATAAAGCAAAGAGTATTTTAAGAGCTTTTCAGAATCTTATAATATAAAAGAGGAAGGAAGTCACTAATCCATGCACCATAATGACAAAGTGAGCTATGCATGGAGGAGCTAACTGGATAATTTTTAAGAGGCCGACGCATAATGTAAGGACCCATCCCCCATTTAAAGCAGTTTGTTGTACCCCTGAATTTTTATAAGTATCATTTTCACCGACTTATTTTCCTCCAAACTTTCTAGATTAATTATCTTTTGTCTGGGGATTGTTATTTGTCAGTCAGATTAAGCATTCCATAAAAATGAAAAAAAAACCCACATCCCACACCCAACCCTTATTTTTTCTAATGTACACACTCTATCATTTTGCTGGGTAATACATAAAAACATTAATTTTGTGTAGGAAAAGCCTCCACTTGCAGCATGCCTCCGAGACAAAAAGGAAAATGCAAAATACCTACATTTTATTGTATTAAAAGACAGCTCTGCTAGAAACCATGGCAACTCGGTGTGTTGGATTAGGGATGCTGTCTGGATCGCTGCTGCAGGCTCATCCACACAGGGTGCCTTTATCTGAGGTTTCAGGGACACATTTGGTTTGTGGATGTAAAGAGGAGGGAAGGGATGAGGAGATGCCCTGAACCTCAATGATGGAGCCATCAGTACTTCTCCCTGATAATTTTTTTGGTGATATCCCTGATTATTAGGTATCTCCTAATTGTCTGAATGAGCAGGAGCTGCCTGATAAAGTCTTGGTGCACGGAAGAGAACGTCTGTTGCAGAGTACCGATTCCTCCTGCAGTATTTCCAAGTGTGGGTCTCCGAGTGCCCAGCAGTGCCATCGCTGAAGGAGGCACCAACACCCTCATTCCGAGAGATGCCAAACACCGCCAGGTCTCTCTCCATACCTGAGCATTCCGCTTTTCTGGAAACCCGGCACAGATGTTTGGGATTTCAGACTAACACTGCACCTGCAGTATCCATGAGAACAGCGCTGCATCTCTGCGCCATGGAAACGTCCTGCGTGCAGCAGGCTATTCCTCCAAAGTTCTCTACCAGGAGACTCTCCCCCATCCCCACGCTGGCGACTGCTGTCCTCGCTGCTCTCGCTCTTCTTACGGAAGGAAAAAGCTTCTGTCCCCATCGTATGGCAAAGCCCAGAGGAAGAGCAGGGAACCAAACGTGTGTCCCAGCGAGGAGCCAGAAGCAGAACAGAGCCTCCGCTCTGTTAAGGAACAGCTTAATTTCTGCAGACAAAAAGCATCTCCGTTATGCTTACTTGCAGCCTGGCCTTTATAAAACCCAGCTCAGCAGAGCTGCTGCTCTGCCTACCCAACACTGCAGCTCCGGCTGGGAGAAACAACTGGGGCTGTTCCTCCAGAGATCACCGAACAGGAGCCAGCCTACGCCGCAGGCATCGCCTCTGCAGCTTCCCGTCTTCTCCGTGTTCCGGCCCAGCACGGGTCACCTTCCCGGGAGCAGCATCCTCACACTCAAGCAAGGCACCTGGACTGCACTCCAGGCAGTGGAGGGATTGGGAATGGGATACAGCCCACCCAAGTGAAGGGCTGAAACAGGCCAGAAGAATTCCTTCGGGTATTGAAGATCAGCGTGACCGCCTGAGGAAGAGACGTGGATCGCAAGGATTTAAATCAGGTGAGATGAATCCAAGCCAGAGGTGAAGAACTCGAGGTGAGGATCTAAATCCTTCATTTTGCTACGATCCCAGGGATGCTGGGAAGTTCCCTGAGCAGTGCAGACTAAAAGCCTGTTTCTACCCTGCTCTAGACTGAGCAGTAATGACAGAGGACACACCACCAGCACATACAGTGTTGGGTGGGCCAGCGCCACCCTGAGAAGCAACAGCCCAAATTAAGGCAGTCATACGTCTGCATCAGCATGGAGCCATCTTTTTCCTTCCTTAGTTTTCCTGTACAAGAAAAGAAAATCTGTGAATCTACCTCAAAACCATGCATGTTGGTTACAAGAGCTGCCTGGGCAGATTCATCTCATCCAGTTTTATTTGTCAGTACTGGAGACATCTCCTGGGGAGCCCATCACCCCCTTCATAAATCAACAGGAGGAGATGCTTCCCAGGCGCTCTTTGTCTGACCTATTTTAGCCTTTTAGCTCATGATGAAATGAATCATTCTTACTTCTCTCCTCTGACTATAAAGCAAGTCTAGACAAGGAACTCAGATGTTGATACTTAAATCTGGATAGAGTAATTTCACTTCTGGGGTCCATATCTGCCTACAGCTCTCTTACTGCCTTGCCAGGGCAAATCACTTCACTTCTGTCTCTCTCAGTCCCCTCAGCAGCAGCACAGGGATAAAACATTTTATTAGCCTTGTAAAAGCATGGAAAATAATTGCATGGAAGTTTCTGATTAAGCCGAGGCAGAAAACAGCACAGCATTACAGCAGAATTTCGGTTAAGAAATACCAGCGTACGAGTGAACGTACAATAATAACCACTTCCCCCGTGCACCCGTCACAAAGGATTGTGTCTTTCCCTCAAGTGTTTTATGTTATTTGTCAACTAAGACGCCTGGTTAATACTGCTCCGCTGACAGGCTGGGGAAGTCGTTACTGCAATGCTGGTTAAACGCTCTGACAAAGGCTTTTTTGGTGCCCCGTTATTAAACAGCAGTGGATGCTGGGGGGTTCCCCTGCGGGAGAGCCTGCAGCGATAGCGTGCCCCTTCGATGCCAATTAGCCCGTGCTTCGGTCGACAAACGCACGCCGAGTGTTCAAGGAGCAGGGTTAGCACCTCACAGGCTAACGCAACACTCTGAGGATGGAGATCTGCGGTTTATCTTAAAAGTGTAGAAAAATGTGATGATTTCTGGACATTTTCTTCCTCTCCCCTCTTTTCCGTGCTTTCGAGAACGTGGGACTTACTCTCATTAATGAAACAAGGAAGATTATCCCAGCTGCAGTGCTGCGGACACAAGGCCCATTATCCCCATTTCCTTTGTAATGTCCTCACACCTGGACTCTCTGTCAGGGTAAGTCAATTAAAAGCAGCTTCACAAAACCACGTTTCACTTCAAAGCTCTTCTGCGGGGGGAAGATCGGCCCCAGCAACGTGATTCTCTACGTATCGACATGGCAAGGTCAACAGCTTCACATTCACGACGCCTTTCTGCAACAGAACGGAACTTGGGGAGCGGTCTATAGCGTCGCCGTGTCTCCTCAATTCCCAAGCGAGCAGAAAGCAACCAAACTTGCTGTGAACAAACCAGACGCAGGCAAATGTTCCTAGGCTACTCCTACGATCTCTGGCATGGCAAGCTGTGCTTCTTTTAGAAGAAATAAAATGAAAAATCATTACTTATCTTAATCGTCGCTAAGGGTTTACCATGCTCGGAGCTCAACATCTCCGTATTAGCTCTTCCCTGAGAGCTGGACAGGAGGATTTTGAGGAGCACAATAGCTGAATCTCAGGGGGTCCTCGCTATTAATCACTGGAATGCATCCTGTTTCATTATCTACCATCAGAGTATAATGCAATTAGTGCACATTATACATGAGAGATACTTATTAATCCTCCAGTACGTATGGACTCACACTCAATGGGAGCCCATTACGTGCGTCGGAACTTCTTCACCAGTGGCAAGAGCCGAGTTGGGTCAGCTCGGCAGGGATTCCCTGCCTGCGGTGTGTGGAGTGTTCCCCGGACACTGTAAAGTCACCCTTAATTTGTCCTGTGAAATGGCACATACAGGATGAAAAGTGATGCCTGAAAGTCTGCTGAGCGGTCTCGCGGGCAGCGCGACGCGCTCGTGACGTTGGTGAACGGCAGAACCAAACCCGAATGCTGAGCAGAGGCCCATCGCATCGCTGGTGACTTGCTGAGTGAACACGGGCAGGCTTGTGCCTTCGTGCTAAAGCCACGCACGGTTGCACGCCTGGTTTCAGTGTGAAACCACTTAAAATGCAGCACGTTTGAGTTTCCTTCAGAATCTGGTATTCTGAGAACACCCTCCCCCACTGCGGTGAGAACGAGGAGTAGAATCA
>NW_010264911.1:0-72300 GCF_000690775.1 Eurypyga helias | reverse complement strand
CAACCCTAACCATTCTGTGATTTGTACTGAAAGTTTCTCTTGAGGTGACTTACATATCAGAACAAATTGGTTGAAACTGTCGATTAGAAAGAGCATATTAAAAATAAAGAATGTGAAGATGGAGTAGAACTGCAATGTCATAGTTTAAGCTGATCTGAGCACAGGCTGCCCTGAATGGAATATTCTCTAATTACCACTTACGTGCCCCTAACTTGCTTCCCTATTCTTTCACTCCACCCCAACCTCCACGTTTTAGCACCCATGAGAGTTTTCCCTGTTGAATTAGTTTTCCTCTAAAGACATTCTCTCATCTGACTCACAATGCGTATGTACAAGAGCAGAGGGAGAGGATAGGAACCCACGGCCAGGATAGAGCTTCCCCTCTTGGTGGAAGCTCACACGTGCATTGGTAGATGATGTTCATGAAACTCAGTCTAAACCGCTACTTGTAATATTTATTTATGTTACACAAAATTAGAAGGAACTGGACAGACATTGTAAAAGCACTTAAATTCTTTCCTACGAGGGAGAAGTATTCATTAATGACAATCAATTTCAGTTTTGAAATGAGTTATTAACATTCAGGTTTAGGTCCTAGAGCAGAGTCTAGATACAAGCACAAAACAAACAAAATGAGAGGATCGATTTGTTACAACTGTCGAGGAGCCATTTGAATTTTTTTCCATCTGCTCCTAAAGTACCTCAAAGTAATTTAGTAATTCATATGAGTCACAAATCTAAACCAGCATGGAAACTTCCATGGCCCTGATGGCAATGTTAGTTACAGCACTAGCAACTGGAAAGGAAGGACGAGATCCTGCTTGCCTCGCTTGTATCTGAACCAACAACCCAGGACGCTGCTGGGCCTGAAGATGTCAATTTGTTTGGTTTTATCAGTGCAGGTAATATAAAACTAAAACCAATCTTAGAACGGAGCCTGAGATCTCATGCAATTGAAGCATAGAGCAGTGGGGAATCACAAGAGCAGGCACGTTTCTAGGTCTTCGAACTGGAAGCTTGTGCCTCCAAAAAGATAATTTTTTGTTTTCATCAGCCTAATTCTCCGCATAGGCTGAAATGATGGCCCCACACTCTGCATTGGGTACCTACGTACTCGCTGAAGCAAGGCTTATATTAAGCCTTTAAATCATGTGAAAGGGATTCCACTGCAGTTACTATGAAACAATATCTTACAGCTGTCTCATACAACGTGAGCTCTTCAGAAAAAGATGTTTATTGCTATAAAAACTGCATAGACTATGGTGGTTTGTAAAGTGTTCAAAATAAGAATGTCATCGCTCTATACTATGTGCCATATACAACATGCAATATATTTTAGACATACTTTACAAAATGATTAATTTTGAATCTTAAATGATTAATTTTGATTTTTTCTGCAGATATTATTAATTCATTATTAAAGAGGAAGAAAATTTTATTATACTAAAATGCCAGTTACTTACAAAACTCCTGCTATCTTTCCTACCTTTTCCTACAGGAAAAGATTCCTGCAAACTTTTCCTTTCCTCAGTGAAACAACTGAGAATACAATGTCTCTCTGCCACTAAAATGCCATCAAGTTCCTATGAAAACCGATCTTTACTTAAGCAATTTCTACCATCTTAAAAATTAACTACTTGTATGCATAATACATAAGATTTCAGTTTCTAGATGTTTGAGCAACATTAAGTGAGGCAAAATTGTCCTGCTGGAGCCAGAAACTAAGTGGGGCCTGTGGTGCTGTATTTCTGTTGGCTTTCTCAGACACCATCTTAACACACTCGTCTAAGTTCAGAATAAGAAATAAATATATTAGACAACCAGGTATAGCTCCTCATAGATGTTCCTTATGAAGGGGACATTAAAAATTAAAACAAAGCAAAACACTTCTCAGTTTTTCATATCAATCACATGCCAAGACTGGTTTAGTTTTAGAGAAACGAGGTCAATGGTACCAAAACCAAACTGGTGGAAAGGATATGATTCAAAGAAAGCAAAATTTGAATTTTTTCATTTAAACACAGACATGTTGCACTGTAAAACAGACTTGTCATCTACATTGCATTATCATAGAATCACAGGATGGTTTGGGTCAGAAGGGGTCTTTAAAGATCATCTAGTTACAACGTCCCTGCCATGGGCAGGGACATCCTTCACTAGATCATGTTGCTCAAAGCCCCATTCAACTTGACCCTGAACGCTTCCAATGATAGGGCATTATCTTACCTAGAACAAAATTGAGAATTCAACATACCAGAATTAGAGATCATAGTGGTATGAAAGAATTGAACTTTTTCTATCGTGTTAAAACAAACAGAAAATTTTCAGGTGTACAGGCAGGTTGGAATAAGAAGGAATGAGTTGTCATCCTGCACTTGAGATCAGCTTTGTTTCCACCAAATGACTGTTGCTGATTTTTTTAAAATAATATGGTTTGTGTTATGATATTTAGTAGTGCTTTAATAACAATCTATGGCCAGTCCTATCTACAGAGGAAATTTGCTGTTTCTCTCCAAACTGCATGCACGAAACTCAAAACACACACTCAACGTTGGTAATACAATACTAGAGGAGTAGTGAGGAAGACTGACTACCTATTTTTAACATTAAAGCTCCATTTAAATAGTCTTGATGGAAAAGTTAATTCCTACTGCTCTCTGGGCTGGAAATCAGATGCCAGGCGGGATCTGGAACTGATGAAAATGAGTTTGATATCTATTTTTATCATCATCACTGATTTAACAATGAGCACCATATTTTTGAGACATTCCTGTGAAAATGCCATGATTCAGAAAATAGCTTAACACACCAAGACAAACATTACTTAGGTCTAATCACAAGTTACACCACATCACTCCCACATTCACTTAGACCTAAAGAGAGATTTGTTGAACTCCTTTAAGGTTCCCCCACCCACGTGCCATTAGATCTCCCCCAGCCCTCCCCCCAGCTCTTGAATACAGACTGACAACCTTACTTAACCATGACCTACTAAATTGCTATTTTCTATTTTGCCCGCTGTCTCCTCGACTGCCTGGATTGCCAAGCTCAAAGGGAAATGGGCAGCGACCCTACACCCAGCTGGTGGCTGGTCAGCCTGGGGGCTGATACTGTTTAATATCACCGTTAGTAACCCAGGTGATGGCACAAAATCAACCCTTTGGGAGTTTATGGGCGACAGCAATCTGGGAGATGTGCTCAGTACCCTGGAGGGCAGGGCTGCCATTCTGAAGAACCTCAACAGCAATGGACAGACAGGAACATGGTGACGTTCAACAGCCCTGTTCACCTGCGGTGGCATCACCCAGACAGGTCAGTGCCCACTGGCTGCAAAGAAGCTTTGCGGAAAATGACCTGGTGGACAGTAAGTTGAACATAAACCAGTAGTATGTCCTTGTGGCAGAGGCAGCCTACTGTGTACTGGACTGGGTGTAGCAAGGTTGTAGCCAGTAAGTTGAGGAAAATTATTATTCCCATGAATTGGCACTTGTAAGGTCACTGTGCTCCCTGCCTCCCAGCACAGGAAAGACACTGACAAACTGGAGTGAGTCCAACAGGGAATCACCAAGACAGGAGACTGAAGCTTATGAGAAGAGGCTGAGAGAACTGAATTTGTTCTCAAAGATGGCTAAGAAGAGATCTAACTGCTGTCTTCTGCTAGCTAACAGGAGGTCAGAAGGCAGAGCCAGACCCTTCTCAGAGGTGAATGCGGACAGGACAAGAGGCAAGAGACACAAGCAGCAGCATAGGAAATCACAGTTAAGACATCTGGGGAGAATACCGTATTTATGGTGCTGTACACCTTACTCATGGAGGATATTAACCTGCTTTTTTAGGAATGCACGCATTATATTTAATATAAATTAAAATTGGTAAAATGTGAAACTAAGATCTACAAATCACCCTAAGCTTTCTAAGCCTTCCCTCGGAACAAGCTGGTTTGAGAAACTTCCTCACAAGCTCCCCAAACATTTTTAGTAACTAAACCAGCATTTTTACTACATTCTCTGTGATAAGATACTCCCAAAGAACTGTAACATTCATGACATTCACCAGCAGCATTTGGATGGGGCTGAAACCAACTCCACCCTAAATAGTCTATTTGAGCAATGGCCTAGAAATCAGGAAACATTCAAAACAAAATTTATTACACCAATACCTGTAAATTACAATAGGTCTGTAACATGAAGCTAAATAATAATCAGGAAAAAAAAAAACCAATGTAATTTCCAAAGTCCACATTTTATTTTGATACTCAAGATTGTTCATTAAAAATAAACAGAGAAAAAAACCCCACTTCACCATAATAAATTCATTGAAGTTAAATTTAGACACTGCACAGATAAGAAACTGCTCTTTAGATGTATGTGGACTTTCAAAACCAAATTTATCGTGGCAACAATGCAATAATACTTCTACAAGTCAATACTCCTCTTGGGCTTTTTTTGGAGCTAAGTAAAAATAAAAGAATGTTGCCAGTAAAAATCTAGTTGTCCTATTTCTGTTTTTAACAGATTCATAGCATCACAGACACAAAGCAATACGTACAGCCTACATGAAAAAGATGGAAACAGAAAGGGGGACAGAAAGGTATAATACGGAGCAGGAAAGAGATGAAGCCCAAGTGGGGGATTACTGAGGAAATTAATTTAAGAGTTGGAAGAGATGAGAATAATATGCACAAAAATAAGATACAGAAAGACATGAAGGAATATAACTTGTGAAAAGATACAAATACAAAACAGTTCATACAGACTGGTCTTACTAATCTTTAAGACTAATTTAGTGCCTTCATCTGCTTTCCACCTTGATAGTTTCCTCCCCACCCCCACCTAAGCCCATAGATTTGCACTACTTGCTCATTACCAATGCCAACAGCATTTCTGCTCACATTTCAGGACAGCATCCAAAACTGGAAAACAAAGGGGTGAATAAAGCTTGGTTTTAATAAATTTCAAGCAGACACTAATCAGGATTTTTACTGTCAAGAAACTATTTCTTTAAATCCCAACAGGTGAACAAGAAGCACTCCTCCTTGAAATGCAGAATCACATCAGTATATAAAATGAAGCAGGATGAAAAGAAATGTATTCTCATGTCTGCAACAGATAATTGCATTGAAAATATATTACAAGGGCATCATAAACCCATGTAAAGGAATTATGCCCTTCCAAATGTTTTACTAGAGTGGCTGAGGAAAACTGTCTCTTTTTCTGAACAAAGTCAAGGACTCATATAAATGAAGGTATATGGCTTTGGGTCTCTCTTATTTACCTAAGTTAGCATCATAACTAAACTCATCAAAAGCAAGAAAAATAGTTATGGCTAGAGGGGTATAAAAGATAACCTAAATTTACATGTTGACCTGAAAATACCAATATTTTTGGCAGCTTTAAATAATATTAATGCTATAATTCATTATTATGTTTATTAATGAGATTTAAATATCATTAATATGTTATCAGAGGGCTGAAGCACCCTGATAGCACCTCCTATGGGGACAGGCCGAGGGAGTTGGTGGTGTTCAGCCTGGAGAAGAGAAGGCTCCGGGGAGATGTTATAGCACCTTCCAGTACCTGAAGGGGCTACAAGGAAGCTGGGGACAGGGGAATTTTTACAAGGGCCTGTAGTGACAGGACAAGGGGTAACGGCTTTAAATTGAAAGAGGGTAGATTTAAATTAGATAGCAGGAAAAATTCTTCATGGAGAAGGTGTTGAAGCACTGGAACAGGTTGCCCAGAGAAGCTGTGGATGCCCCATCCCTGGAAGTGTTCAAGGCCAGGTTGGATGGGGCTTTGAGCAACCTGGTCTAGTGGAAGGTGTCCCTGCCCATGGCAGGGGGGTTGGAACTAGATGATCTTTAAGGTCCCTTCCAACCCAAACCATTCCATGGTTCTATGATTCAATAACTAAGTAGAATTTCTCAATATGGAGCATTTTATGAACATACAATGATTCGGTTTGCATCAGTACCATGCCATGTAGCAATAGACATATGCAATGATAACAGAAAATGAAGAAAAATGGATGATATGTTTTGAAAATCTTAGTCAAAAATAATTTCTATCAAACATCCCATCAGTTGCTGAGATGGCAAAGACGGCTGACTGTTCGCTGAGTCAGTGCCCTTAAAGAAGGGAGAGGGACATGTTGGTTGATATGCGCGTTTAATTAATGACGTTAATCACCTAATTCTTGAATATTATTATATCTGGATAAAGGTATACATGGACAGTTACAGACTTATGTGTACAAGTCTACAATTACCTTACTGAGTCATTTCTAGCTGCACTACATTTTTTCATTTCAGTGAGAGATATCCCACTTTTTCTGTTGTTGTTTCTATCATTATTTTTCCACTAAAACATGCATCCAAAAAAGTCAGTTTGAACATGAGAGAAAATGGATCACTTCTAATACATACTTCTAAATGTTAGGAGACACTTTAAGATCTTTCGTACTGTACTTTAGTGGTACAGTGCTGTAAAATCAAATTTAAAAAAAAAAAAGCACACATGCTATTATCTTGGCCCCTGGATAAGGAGGAATACAACTTTTTTCTTTACTATATATATATAAAAAAGCTGGAAATATTTCTTTCATATGCTTCTCTCCTTATGGGTCTCTCCTGCCTCTTTTCAACACCCACTATTTACCCCTTTCATACTCACACCTTCAGGAAAACATTTCTGCAAAAGCAGAACCGCATTTTCTTTAGTATCAGCTATGTTAACTGCCTCGGTACTTTAGAATATACGTAATTTTTGTCTTAATAAATGCATATTTAATTCCTCCCACCTCTTTCTTGGCATACCATCAATAACTTCCTGCAGTTAGCTGCAGATATACTTGATTTTATCATCTTTAGAGTCAACAGATGTTGCAGAGGCTATAAATCACACAGGTTTTATGTACCTCAGATACTTTGTGGGAGAACAAAGTGAATCTTGTGTTATTCAGAGTGTTTCTGCAGACAACTTGAACATAACTGCAAGATTTTAAAACATTGTCCAATATCTCCTACAGTAAAGCCTTTTTAAAATTTAGAGATCAGCCCAGTCTGACAGAATTCTCATCAATTCTTTTAGCAATAATAAAACTTAGCAACAGTACTAAAAAGAATGTTGTTTGCAAGCCAAACTGAAGCAAACAGTGTTCAGGTTCCAAATACTTGCATTTGAAGTTAGCTTCTGCAGGTGCTTTTCTTTCTACCTTCCAATAGAAATATGAAGTATTTGAGCATGACACAAAGCCTAGCAGCAGTTACCTCTGGTGATGCTTTAACACATTCTACTTTGTATTATGTGGGGAAATGTCACCCACCTCCCAACCTATCCAACGAGCCGCTCCGTACTGTTCACCATAGCCCCGACACCTGCTCCATCACAAACCTGAGTCATTGCTCCCCTACCAAGAGCAGCAAAAGGGAATGTGAACAGCATACCCAAGGAGCAGCTGCTCCTCTAAGAGGGAACAATATGGAACAGCCCCCTAACGCATGCTCCAGCTCTGCCTTCAGACCACTGTAGCACCACAACTTTTCTGCCACCTGTAGAAGTTCTTAGCATCTTAAAAGAACAGTATGTTTTATCACTCCTGGTCTTGGATCTCTGCATACTGACCACGTTTTTTGCCAAGAAAAACATACTTACATTGTTAAAATTAGGAAGAACATACACGCATGAAGGTTGAGAGTTACCACAGGTTAAGATTCCATAAAAATGTACTTGTCTTCTCCATATGATTAAACATTGATGTAAACAGGAACAGAAGCCATAGTTTTTCTTCTCTTATTTAAAAACAGATACAAATAAAAAGGTATGTCTTCTTCAATACGGTACTGATGACATGTTTGAATTCTACCATCATTACTGCCATGCAGACACAAAATTAAAAATTAATGTCTTCAGTAGCAAAGTTCAAAATAATGAGCTAAATGCTACAGATATCAAGAACTCTTTTTTCCCCCCAAAGATTGCATATCCAAGGAAGCAAACAATAAGTTCAAGCAAGTCTTTCAGTTGTTAAAAGCACAAATTGTTAACAGATGGGTGATAACATTCAATTTAGTGAATAATTGTTATTAAATAAATAATGCTGATATTTTCTTTGTAGAATTACATAATTATCTATGAGACAATTATTACCTACATCTGTCAGCCAATTATATCTAATAATTGACATAAAGTTGAAGGGACAAAAAAAAATGTGCTGCTTGAAGGATAGAAGATGTTTAGTAATTTAATACTTAAAAATAAAATTGAGAAAACATACAGACTCACTGTGTACTCATATGATTCTATCATAATTTTTATTACAGTTTCTCTAATTCCAAATAATATTTAGTCTGAGAACAGATTTTTCTCAAGCCTCACAAAGCATAATGTGTGGAATTCACTGCTGATAGTTATGAATCATTTCTAGATCAGGAAAGAAACAGACTCTTCTCTACAACTAATATTACTGTTGTTTAAATTGAACACATTTTCCTTCAGAGGGAAAAAAATAGTATAAAAAAATTCAGGGGAGATGAATGGCTGTTTCTCAGTTTCTCAACAGCATATACTGAACTTTAATTCAGGATTGGGTTCCTAAAAGAAAGAAAAACTACACTGCACCAAAATTAAGATTTACATTTTTCCAACAACCAAAATGTGTATTTTGCCAAGCAAAAAGAAAATAATCAAAAAGTGAAAATAACTATTTATCTTTAATAGAAAATTAAGAAATATTATCAGTGGTCTTAAAATTTAATGGTATTGACACACTCACATCCATTTATCACTGAAACACTGGAAATCAAGAAGTAGCAGCAGCAGAGAGTCTTGACTGAGAACATGACAACATCTGCAATTCTATTATGTAGAACTTACTACTGTCAAATACATCTTGCTGGGAGACCCCTGCTCAGAGGGCAGCATATAATCTCTAGAACTGAGTAAAATGAGCATGAACAGATCTGTGAGACAAGCTGGACTAGCTGTGGTCATGCCTATTAGCTTCATGACTTCATTTCACCCTCAGGTTAGCCAAGCTCCTCTTCCAACGCAGGGTATCGAGTCCAAAGCATGGACGGCTTGGAAAGCAGAAGCAGCAATTTATGGTTTAGCAGTATTACGAGCAACGGTACTGTTACATTTGATAATCCCCAACTCCTGTTTCTTCTCTGTCAACCCACATATCACTCCTTGAACCCATGGAAACATGTAGCTTTCCATGACAACTGAAACGCATGTTGCATGCGGAAGCAACGTTACATTGTGAACCTGCCACCCAACAATTTCACTCAAACCTTTTAGTGCGTGAAATAGAAGAGAGCAACTGTTCATTACGTCCCTCCACTTTTCCAACAGCATTCATGGTTTTATATACCTCTATCATATTTCCCCCTCAGTCATCTTAAACTCAATTGTAGGGGTGGCCACTGACCACTGACTGACCTCTCCGCCCTCGCCCTACCACAGGAGCGTTTGCCATGTATTTCTTCACTGGATAACCTAGGGGGTAGCAAGCCACAGACTGATCCAATGCTATGTAAGTACTTCTCTGACACAAGGATCTCGACAGAGTGACCGACCGTTGGCAGGCATGCTCACTAACCACAGCAGCACTGGCGCAGTGCCGAGCCTGACCCCAACCCCTCTAGGTTTCTAGTGACTCTTTATGCCACGGAAGGAAAGAAGTGGTAATTTCTACCAACAGAGAAAAACAACAAAACGTTTGTGAATATTCTTTCAAATACAACTCTTGAGTTGCTTAATAGATTTTATGACCTTCTTTGCCATTTTATTTGCAACCTAAGCATGTGAAAAGGGACTCCTTTTTCTAAGAAAAAAACACATGGGGAAAGCATTGCAACATGAACATTTGTAGAAATATATGAACACACACATGGATACTTTGCTTATGGTATAACATTCCTTTCTGTGTGTTAGAACTTACAAGAAAAAAATAAATGGAAAATTAAAAAAATAAATCAGAAACAGCCAGTCAGAGAAACGTTGAAAGTCCCACATTCAGAACTACAAAACAGAGAGACACGTGTGAGGCCTCTCAGTTGTGTGGCTGGAGAAGGCCAGGGAGCGAAGAGTAGTAATACTTACTCTAGGACACTGCTGTCCTGAGCCAACTTTCAACGACGCAGCCAGAACGACCGGTAACCAGCCAGGCACAATCGAAGGTCAGCCTGCCTTCCCAAGGGAAGCAGCTCTGCTGAGTAACTACTCAACCTATGCAATGCCCTTTAGAGAAGGAAAAAGCATTTGCATTTTGGGCTTGAAGACACTGGTGTACTTAATGGATTGCTGAAATGGTGAGGAAGTGGCAAACAGAAAGCAGCAGGAGAACCTCAGGGTCTAACCACCCCAAAAGCTCCAGAAGACAGAGTGGCATGCTGCAGCTCAACACTGGTCAGTCATTCTTACCACGAGAAACTTTTTCCAAGGCTTGAGAGCCTGAAAGACTGACAAGTTCCAGGTACTGACCACCTTCACTGAATGTGGCTGTCTTGGTACACGCACCAGGGCAGACTCTCCACCCCCGCAGTCTGGCCATTGTGGCAGAGCCAAGGGGCAGGTGACAGCCATCGCAGATGGAGACAGTCTAGGTACACAGCACTCTGGCTGTAGCGTCAGCCAGAGCTTCCCACTGTGCGAACTCTATTGCATTACTGCTCTGCATTTCTTGATGTTTTCTGATCCAATTAAAGTCATTGTAAGTAATTAAAAAGGCAGGATTAGCTGACTGCATTTCAGGAGACATTACACAGATCATATTTGTAAATAAAATGGCTTATTAGGACTGACTGAAGTAGAGGAACCTGGCAGAGGCTCGTGTTAGCGGTGCCCTCGGAGAGGCAGAGTCAGCCATCACAAGGACAGTCCTTGGTCCTGCCAGTCACGGCCAGCACAGCCACCAGCGAGCTCCTGGGATGGCACTGATGGACCTCAGCTCCTTCCCCCTCCAAGCACTGAAGAGGGAAGAAGGCTCTAGGTCTAGGAATTACCTGAGTACAAGGATAAAAATTCCAGATTTAACAGAGTCCCCCCACGTGTTTTACACAAAGGAACTAAGAATGAAAAACATAGCCTCTGCAACACACTGACTTTTTTTTAATCCATGTTTGCATATTGTTATAAATGAGAATTCACAGTTAAATGCGTTGTTTTATAAGACATTTCAGTAACTGTTTGGAAGCAGTTACTGCTTCCTATTTAAAGAAAAGTATTTTAATTATGTCATATTATGTTATGAAATAATTTAGAGGGGAAAACCAAGCGAGGCCCATCGAATTCCAAAGTACACATCTCTTCTGATTTCTCTTTTGCTACAGTTTTAGATTTGGATGAAAACAGGATTTGAAAATGTCAAACCTTCCCAGAAAGCAACAATTCCAAGTTTCATCTAACTCTTCTGAAGACTTATTTTCATCCACAAATTTAATTAAGCTTGGTCTGACTTTGGCAAGCAGCATTAGGGATCAAGGCAAATTGCTGGAGTAAGGGAAAGCTGACAGGTCTTCAAAGGCATTCTAGGTAAGACAGAGCACTCCTTAGGAGCATCATGCTTCAATAATAAAATTTAGTATTTGATAACAGGAAATAGGAAAATAATTTCATTGGCTCATTTAGAGAATGCCAGTTTTCCATCTTCTCATCTACAACCACAAGAAGTAGTGGCTTATACAAAGAGAAAAAAAAAAAGCAGGGGGTATGTGTGTATATTTACAAATAACTCAGAGTTCATACACTACAGCAAATGACAGAGAAGTTGTGTACGAAGCCTGTTGCAGGGGCAAAATAGGATGAACACAAGTACAGTTTTAGAAATAAAATGAGATTAAAAGAGAGAAATTGAGTATCAAAGACCACACAGTAACCAAGGTAAGGGACATCTGTCTGGGCTTTATGGAGGGAATCATGGTTAGTTAATAAAATACACAAACCAGCAAAAGTACATTTCTGAGAGAAGAAAAAAAAAAAAAAAACACCACCACAACAGAAAATGAGACGAACATTCCTTGGTCTGATAAAGCAGAACATTTCAGAATACTTCCACCCATGCTTCACATCTCTGAGGACTCGTATTTTGGGAGTCTAAGGACTCTAGGGTTTATACTTTATTCTTCATTCTATCTGCATGCTCCAAGTAGCCACTCAAGCTGCTGTGAGTGTCAGCCTCCCTTAGCCTCTCTCGCAGGTAAACCTGGAAAATCTGGTCTACAGTCAGGAGAGAAGAAGCAGAAGATGGAGAGAGGGACCTAACCACTATTTAGGTGGTTTTCCCTGGAAAATGACAGAGAAGCCAAACAGTGGCAGCAACAACATCTAGAGTTTAAAAAAAAGAGTCAGTCCTCAAGAAACCATGGCATGGCTCTAACTTCTTAAAAAATATATCGGTATGTATATTTTCTTTTGTTTCTCTATTTCTGAACTTCCAGAGAACCCTTGCTTTGCATTCCTATGGCTTTCAGAAGTTCTGAGAACTAAGTGGGATCTTTAAAGTTCAGATTCTCAAACCTTATCTTGCATCTAAAAATTTAGAAATGTATCCATTATAAGTGGCATGAGATTTTTCAGTCCTACATTGCCACGAGCTAGCAATGCAGTCATGGAGGCATAGTACTCTGCCTTTCCCTTTCAAAAAGAACATGTAGCAGCTGGGCCAGACCTTCAAGGGAATTTTGGGGGGAAAAAGGGGGTACAGCGTGAGAAGTCTGGGTCTGATGACAAAGGAAGCTGTAGTATCCCCACTTGCAAGTGATGTGCTTTACAGAGAAAGGTTAAGAAGCTGGTTTTCAGCTACAGTTCTCTCACTGCCTCCTCCTAAAAGTGATCACTTTGCTGCCTCCCCTCCAGCGAGGGCTCGAGAGGAGTCAGACGATTCACCTGTGAGAACTGCACAGACAGCCTGCAGGCTGAGGTAAGAGGAAAGCATCTTAATGGGGAAGAAAACTGCAGCCCAGAGATTTATCTTAGGTAAGGAAAATATACTGGAGATACTGCAAGGGCTTGAGAATTACTGGACACTAGAGGTATAATAAGTTACAGGATTCTCCCACTCCTTTTCACACAGCAGGGACAGGAAAAAAAGATCCCGAAATTTACATACACATTTTTGCAGGATTCCAGCAAATCACAAATCCAAAAAAAACTTCCAAACCTCCCTTCTTAAAAGGATTTTGCTTTGCAAATGCATTTAGAAATTGATAACTACCTGACTCATCTCCACCACAGAAGAGTTATTTCATGGTGTATTATTAGTCACCTGTTATCATCAGTGTCCTTTGAACCCGTCTTGAGACTACAGAGCACAGCATAAATCTGCCACAGCTTTTTAGCACCTCCTGCCAAGTACTTGCTCATACTCCGCAAAATTATGCAGACTATTAACCTTACATAAATTTTAAGAGGCTGGGTCTTCCCAAAGAACGCGCAGAGGGCAGACTTTCGCAGTTCATAATAGCAGTGACCAGGACCGAAACAAGTAAGAACCATTAAAGCCTCCACCTGAGTGCAAGCAAAGCACCACTGTGCAACTGCTGTACAAGGAAATGAACCAAAATACAGTACACAAAAAACAAAGGGTGCTGTGACACCTTAATAACTCTACAACAACGTCTCCTGGAAGGATAGGTGTAAACCTTACGTCTCTCTGCCGCATCACAGCCGAGCACTTACAGCAAAGTGAAAGCACAGCTCATCTTGGCTTCAGAAATAAATTTACCAATCAATCCTAAACACTTTCAGTATGAAACAGCGTACCAACCCTGACAAACATGCTCTTTATCTTCAGCACAGGGTTCCTAGAAGATTCAAAAGTAGTTATCGTAAGATTTATACCGAGTCAAATATTAATGTAAATATTTCAAAGAACTTTTAGCCTTTAGTTTCCATTTAATTATTTTATAGACTTGCTTAATATGTTATTGCCTAATATGTTTTAAATGTTTTGACTAGTTCAGTCAATGTTGAACAAAGAAAGAGAAAGTGCAAATGACTTAAGAAAACTGTTCTTCATCTGGAAACAGTTTTCCAACACACACAGATAGGTTTTCTGCCCATCTGTTAAACCAGCCCCATCAAATTGTTGTGAGGACAAAAAAGGGGGATAGAAAAAAAGCCTCACAGTATTCATTATGAGTCATTCAGTATTTTTCACTAGCTTTGCTTACTAAGTGTAACACAGTTGATTTTGTGTTCTATTCTTTACTCTAGATTGCAAACTTTTCTTAGCACGGAATCACGGCAATGAAGTGAAAGGTCCACAGTATTTTTATACCAGCAAAAAGCCCGAGTGTACAAAAGTGCTTTTCCTGGTGTCGTTTATCTCATTTCATACAGGAGCCAACATAGGCTGCAGTGGCAAAAACGCATTTGCACCACTACATGTATGCTGAAAGAATTATCTGGAAGAGCCACACCAACAAAACCTTTTCAAGTGCAGGTCGGACCTAAGGTACCCAGGCACCTCAGCACTGAAAGAGCACGTCGGAGCACGCACCGAGGGGGCTCCATACGAGACATCAATTTTGATTTCCAGCTACCCCCTCGAGCATGCACCACCAGGCAGACGGCAAGCTGGGAATTAAGAACGATGCTGTCGCACAGCAGCGCACGGGCTGGTGCTCAGCAAAAGTCCTGCCTAAGCAAACTGATCTTCATTGCCGTTCACACCATGAATAAATTGCTCTGCTGTGAATTAGTGGTTTAGTAGTTTTCAGAGTAAAATAACTTAAAAAAAGAAGAATATAACAAAACCAAAATACTGGACGATACCTAACATTCTGAAACAGAGATACCAAGCCTGTGCAACTTTCTCAAGTAGGTCAGACCACTTAACCTGAGACATGGCTACAGACAAGTTACCTGGTTTTGTAGGTGAGCTATTTTTATCTTAATGGCAGCCAACAGTACAGATATCCAGTAATTGAACCCAGTATCTTAAAAACAATGTCACAGCAAGTGAAATAATTCAAACCCAATTCAAACTACTCCATTTAATGACTGGATAAGTCTCATAAAATGAAAGTACATTAAATAAGCAACAAAGATCGATAAGACCAAGAGGCACCTGCATATTGATCAAGACCGAAGAGAATTATGTCTGGTGCTTCACCCTAATTCGCTGCTTCTGCTCACACAGCAAGGGCTCATCTCCATGATTCCCTTACACCCCAACTCAGCGACTATACAAAGTGTCACTCTTGTTCTCCTATTCTCTGTGTTTTTAAAACAACGTTAATCCATTAGATGCACTATATTTTTACTGTTTCATGAAATTAAGACATAACTGTAAGTTCAAATAGTAACAATAAATGCTTGGTGGATGGATGAAGAATGGAACTGTAAGTCAGCTTCTGACAGACATGGTATTTTGCATTGCAAAAAAAGCTAATGAAGAATTATGTAATAGTTTAAAAAAAAATTACAATAAAAATTAGAGGTGTTTAGGGAAAAAAATTATTCCAAAATTTCTTCAACATACTCCATACACAAAAGACTTCCAGCTCAAAGACAAAAATGGTTGTAAGGCTTAAGGAGTCTGCAGACTTTGGGATGGAATTAACTCTACAGAAGAAGAAAGGAAGATGAAACCATTCTTTTACAAGGAAAAGCTGCTCTGCCACTGACTATCATTCTAGTAGCTCAGGGTCTGGGGTTTTTTTCTTTTTTCTTTTACTTGTTTGTTTTTTTGTTTGGCTGGGGTTTTTTAATGCATTAAAAGGCCTACAGAATTCAATACTGTCAATACATTTAAGCTTTATCAGACTTGTAATCTTATTTTAAAAATCAAATTAGTTTATTACCTTTTATTAAACTCCTTCCATTTGTAGTTACAGAAATTAAGTGACAAAGGGTGACAAGGGGATCCTGGAAGCTTTGTTAGCCAAATGACTGTGTTCAATGCTCGTCTCAGAGCCTACGCAAAATTCACTCTCATACACATTTAGAAAAAAGTATTTGAAACCATAACATATACCACAGCAATCTCACTCCACAGCATGCAGATCATCCCATACCCATGTGCAATGTTACGAGAATGCCGTTACAAGAATGCCATTACAGTAATGATGAAGCAAAAATTAATTGGAAAAAATTATTTTCAAGAGTACTCATTAGAATGATGGTCTCTTTTGTTTGTTATGTCCCATATCATTAGTCAAAAATTATTCTATAAAAGGCAAATGTTAAACTGACCCAGGTTATGAGTCATTCCATTTACCCTTTTTGAGCTGTGCCATAAGGTCATCTTTCTCCCACTCCTCTGGAATTTACAGTGTTCAGTCCTCAAGGGGAGAAGGGGAACAGCAATGATTCAGACCCTTACTTGCATATAAACTAACCATACTACAGATAGGTACTGAGATCTGGTACCAGACCCAAGTCTCTTGTGATTCAGTTCCACATCAGTTTATGCCACCAGCCTAAATTCCATCTGCCATGTTTCCCTCCCTTCCTCATCTCAGCCGTGTTGTCTCCTCCCCTCCCCTGCACCCACACAAGCATTGTGCCAGAAATGACCCCTTCAGCTTTCAGCCAGCTCAGTCCCTTGCATCAGAGCCTCACACACGCACCAGCACCTAGGGAAGGAACAAGTACCTCTGCGTGGCAGAGATGCAAGGAGAAAAGAATCACAGGAAAAGAATTTATATCAATTAATCAGGCACGGAAGCCAATCTTTAATCCACTGTGTGTATGAAGCTCCACACTAAAGCAGTAAGATACAGAACTCTATATTAAAGTTTTGGTTCATACTGGCATCCAGTTTCCACCCTCTTACTCAGCAATTACTGCATCTATTCTGATCTCCATGTATTCAATAACTAATTAACACATGCATACCATGTATAAAAAAAAAAAAACTTACACATAAATTAGTTTTGGCAAAACCACTCAAAAAATTCAAAGCTGAAGATAACAGAGTTGAGTGAAGTAACAAACTTAGAAAGACAAAGTGGCAGATTACCTGCTACTGAAACAAATACCTTCAGTAAGGGTAAACTCTGTGTGGGAAAAGTAAAGCAGCTTTTAAATGGCAATTAGACAAATCCAGATTATTCAGATAATACTTATTATTGGCCGTTTTCAAGCGGTCAATCACTGCCCCTACCAAAAGTAGCTTAGATGGATCCTACGTATATTCATAGTAATGTACGCACCTAGTTCAGCTATTTGCTCATGTTTTGGGGGAAGAGGGATTTATTACTTGGCAAAGGAGAGGGATAATGCTATACTGCCTTACAAGCCAGAGAAGAGCATAAGTCACAGAGCCCTGGCGCGCTCATGGCCTGTGGAGGAACGACACTGTACTCGTTCTTCAGCAAAGTCCTCACCAGACTGCACCCAGTCCCACACTCCGCACTGTACCTTTCCTTGCCCCTCCAGCCTTTGGGTTATTCAAGGATCCACACGCACAAGTCTCATCAGGACTAGGCCTCTTGCATAGGTCTAACTGCTCCTATGAACCTACTGAATACGTGTGTATCGATTCGAAGTATTGATTCAGTACGTTTTAGCACACTAGTTGAGGATTGAAAACAAAACCCAGCACCTTCCTCTTCCCCGGGGTGCTTTTTCTTTTTTTACATTTATAGCTTTATTTCAAACGCAGGTTTCTCCAAGCAGATAAAAGCCTTTACTAATCAGTAAGGGCTATGTTTGGTAAATGTGAACATTACAGATAAGTACTCTGGTGAAATAATCTTCTTAAATTCTATAAAAACATATTATTCAGCCAAAGAGGATTCCCTTCCCCACTCCAATTACACATAACTAACACAGGTGACTTTTATTTTTTCCTCCAGTATTTTATTATGGAGGTGGGAGAAGAGAGAAACTTCTACGCAGAACAGATGAGGAGTAACACTTCTAGCCATGAAGGTGACTGGAAAGGCAAGAGAGAATAACAAACGTCAGGACATGGCAGACAGGATGACGAGAACATCAGGTAAATCGCAAGCACCACCGCCAAAACCCTGAACATAAAACTTCAAAAATTACAGTATACGCCCATTATCAGATAATTTTAATGAACTTGCAAAGACAGTATTTCAGACTAATTTAACCAAGGAAAACTAAATGAAATCTCTCTGAAATAAAATAGGCTATACAGATGGAAGTCTAGTACTGTGGGTTTTACCTCTGGGAGTTGCAGCCTGCACAAGATTCTATTCTTTCATTACAAATCTGTTGTGTGGGGGGCGGAGGAGGAGTAACTCTGTTACAGGGATAAAAAGAATAGCACAATTGTTGTAAGAACAGCTCGTTTTCTCTATGTATTTCTATCCATGACAATCCATCTTCAGCTTCACATCTATCTCTCCTCATAACCTTACCCTATACTGTGTTAGTAAATAATATTTAAATGCTGGGGGGAAGTATTCCATAAAGAAAAGCTCCTGAACAGGACATCGCTAATTCATTAGTGATGATCATTAAACAGTCTTCGTTTTAAGAGAACACAGAAAAACAAAGAAAGCTGATCAAGCTCCATCAGGAGAGAGAGGAGGACTGGCAGGAATAGCAGCTGTGCCCTAGCTCAGATTGGATTCGTGTTGGCAGAACTGTGAAATAAAGCCTGTAACATATTGTGCCTTTATCAATCCTGCTTCCCCAATAAAAGACATCCAAGGAATCTAATGCTTATGTTTTGCCTTTCATAGGCTCTTTAACTTAGGAGGGTTTGTATAAAACTAAATTCATGAAAGTCCAATTTATTTAGACACGCTGCTCTGTCAAACGGTGTCATCTAATGCATACACTAATATAGCCTCATTCATCTGAGCATCTCAACGTGCTTCAGAAACACCAACTGAACAGATGCTACGAATTTGAGAAACATTACTGCCTGAAAATTTTCTGCTATCTGACTTTATTACAATATGTTTTATTATAAAGTAGAAAAGGTCAGTGCAAGGGGAAAAGCCTAATTTAAAGTATGCATTTAACATACATTGTATCAATTTTAATAATACATTTTTCACAGTCAATTACACAAGAGTCAAGTTCCTTCCTTGCCAAGAAAAAACTAAAAACTAAACAAAAAGACCCAACAGTTTCTTAAATGGGAATTTAAAAAAAAAAAAAAGAGACTTATACCAAAACCTAACATTCAGATAAATAGAGAGGTATATGTCAGACACAGATGAAAGAGAAGTCCTTTTTCTTCTCAAAGAAATGTGAAATGAACAATTAGGATTACATTATCTAGAAATTTACACACATTTTGTGCACTGGTCAAATTAAAAACTTCTTAAGTTGTTTTATTTCATTGAGTCTCTCCTTTCTGGACACAGAATATGAAAAAAGGAAATTAAAAACTAAAGAAAGAAAGGACAAAGAAACGTGTAGGAAGATCTCAAAGTACACAGAGTGTTGTTCTTTGTGTTCCCATGCAGAAAGTACAAAAGTAGGTCACCTGTTATGTATTAGAACACAGCGATATAAAACAGCAACCTCCCTTTTGGCTACCTTGAGCGGGGAAGCTTTTTGAGTATAGATTACATAATACATGGTGCAACTACCTCAACCTGTTTTCAATAAGTAACACTTTGGAATTTGTGAATCTGATGAGCTAAAACTTTCACAGCTCAGACTTTCAAACCTGAAACTGCGGCTAGAAACAGAAGCTCAAGCCTGGAAACTTCAGCAGTTCAATGACGTGTTATTTTATGAGCAGGAATTCAGAGAACTTCCCTAGGAATGGGTTCACTGCACTCGTGCCTTCTCCAGTGGGATCATTTATCCAGCAAAACTGAGCAGCATAACTATTTTCCTTCTACAGGTACGTATACCAGTTCATTTTTCCATCTGCCCTTTTTCTGCATCAACCTCATGACCCTGATTTCTGTGCTGCTATAGCACTGCAGACTATTACTTTATAAATAAAGCTTCAGATCAAAAAGAAGTAAGAAAAAAGTGTCATTCACTGCAATTCACAGGCAGGTGAAAGGGCTGCAGCGTAATGTTCCAAGGCAGAACTGTCTTTTCTTTGTGCTCTGCCTGTATCTACACAAGCTGCCAATTTATTTAAACCATCCACTAATGAAGGGGAAAAGGATTTGTCCATGTAGAAATACAGTTATAATAAACATGAAGTAGAAACTGTAAGACATCTTTGCCTATTGAACTCCCTTTGAGACTAAAAATAAACTTCTTCAGACTTAAAAATGCTCTAATTGGTTCAAAATCCAGCCTGCTATGTTCCGCCTGAGAACCAGATAACTCTAGGCCTAACTCAGTGCGTAACTGTTGTAACTGGGAATGTGGCGTAACAGTATGATAGAAACTTTAAATATATATGAAGAAAACTGCCATCCAGAGATCTGACTTATTCACAGGTTTTACACTCACCAGCAAGAGAACTATCTGTAATATTTTACTAGAAAGCCAACATTGTGCATTGCATTTCACCAGAGATAGATGTGCTTGCTTTGGTAATACAGACAGGAGCAGTATTTCTTAGAGTCACAATGGCAGAATTATAATTTTGTCTCTTATATTATCATGCTCAACTACAAAAGCTTTTTTTTTTATAATAAGCATCAGCTTAAGGTAGACAGCAGTGAATTCATTCTAATAATTACAGGTACTAGTGCAACTATTCACATTTTTTCACATATCAAAGATCATATCTGGATTACAAACAGAAAGGAGAGTGTGGCTTCAACATCATTTCTTCACTCATGTTTATTTTAACAAGTTCAACTAATGAAAATGTGAAAAGAACTGGAGAAAATGCACCTTTTTCAGATAATTTAAAACTAATGCACAATTATACAAAATGGTTTACACTCAGAGGTTTCCTTCTTCAAGTACGAATAACATACCCCTGCACAGGTGATGATGAAGGACATTCTACAATTCAAACAAGTTAATATTTAGTAAATAATAAAAGAAATTTTTCGTGAGTTTCATGCACTGTTAATTTTTTCAAACCATTATAATTGTAACGCATTCTTTGAGTAGTAGAAATTTCTTCCTGGCTGCCCTTTTCTCCACAAAAGTGATGGGGTACCTTGGCCACTTGTATATTTTATTATTATTAAGAGGGAATTACCTAGGACTACTTATAGGTTATTCCATTAAAAATCTTGTCTTGAAACTGCAGTATTTGAGTCTACTCAAATTCTGGTTTGCACAGCAATTTTCCCCTAGGTCTTTAAAGTTATCGATACTTAAACAGTCAGCCTTGTTCAACATTTAAAGAGTTAAGGACAGGAAAGCACCACATTCAGATGCAATTGCTACAGCGCTTTCTCGTGGTATTTAAAAAAGCATGTTGATGCATGAAGCTTGGAAGTGAAATCACTTTCCCTGTAGCTTTTCATTCATCGTGCAAGGTTGCAGTTTTACAATTGCTCAAAAAACGATATAGTATTTTTTAAAATAACTTTTAGTAGATAACACTTGCTTACACTTCCCCATCTTTATATCTCACAGCACTTTTGACTACTGTTTTAAATATTTTTATAAAGGGAAGTTGAACACTGAATAACTAATACATTGTCCAAATAACAAGTCATTTAAACCAAAGCAAAACCCACATCCTGTGAACAGCATAGTAACAGAAGCATCATTCTTTATCTCTTAAGACTTTTCCACTGCCATTGCAGCATGCCCATCCTTGGTGAAAAACTCATTTTGGACAGCTCCGGGCCAAGAGTACATCATCTCAAATTCAGCATTCATTCATGATACTTTTTTGGAAGTAAGACTTCCCTTTGGAAAAGGTATTATTGGCTATTTTAACAAACTGCAGCAGGGAAGTTCTCTTCTCTGGTTTATTACATTAAGGTGGGTAATGGTAGAAACTCATCAACCAGCAAGAACTGGGAAAATGGAAACGAGCAGAGCACTGATGTAGCTCCTGTGCTGACCACCTCATCCACACTAGTCAGAAGGATTAAGGGCTTCGGCTTTTTGCCTACCTCTAGCACCAGCTAGCGCAGCCCATTTTGCCAAGTCTCTTCATGCACTGATGGGTGTGTAGCCCCTTCTTCCAAGTTCAGATAGGGGTTTTGTTCACCTCAAAAATACTCTATCTTCCTCCCCAATGCCACACCTCTGCAGAGACTGCATTTAGCCATAAGGTCCTTAAAGAAACATTTACATTAGGGTTCACCAATTTTAAAAGTGCTCAGCAACAAAAATACCAGAATTCCTCAAATCTGCTGAGGAATGCAAAATCATCAGAATCTATTCTGAAATCCTGCAAGCAGCATTACTTGCAGACTTTTTAATTCCTTGAATGGAATATTCTTTTCTTTGTTAACATCTGTTTAACAGTAGGATACATACCTTCTTTTTTAAGCTTAATTTATCATGAGATTTCCAAGTCTTAAATATAAACATGTCACCAGAAAAGGATTTTCATGAGCACAGAAAAAGATTCATTCATTCGTGGATGAAAACCAGGATCAAGATTTCTGTGAAGCAATTAAAAGCATAAAACAAACAGTTTACTGTTTGTAATTACTTGTAATGTCAACTCTGGTAGAAAAATCTGAAGGACACACACTAATTCCTGTGAAGTGGGCACTTAAGAGTTGAAGCAAGACAATTCACTGTTGTCACAGAAAAACTTTGTAACTGCATTTCTATTCCAGTCTGCAAAGACATTAGAAAGTTTTAGCTGCAATTAAAGACCATGAGAGGGAAAAAAAAATAGTGTTAGACTTGAATTTCTCAGGCTATGGTTGCTAGAAGGGCCACAGCATAAGACCAACTGATTAATTAATTGTTTCTACAGAAAAAATTATGCTGTTTCTGTTGACAGAAAGTGTATAGTTCATATCACTTCTAGACAATTAAAGTCAATTTTATAACCATGATAGTCTTTTTTATATACATATACACATATGAACACATGCACACATTTATACAAAATGTAACTATGGTATATAACTACTTTGTACACTCTGTTCAGCTGAACAAGACAGACTCACAGTGAGCACTGCTTGTCAGTGGCAGTGATGACAGCAGAGTTTTAATCAAGTCGAGCAACCACAGGTTTCTTCAAAACCAACCCAGCATGCTCTATTCCACTCTGACATACCCATATTTGGCAGAAGATCTGGAACAGTGCTGAGAAGGCCTCAGAAGGTGGATACAGCAGGCATTTCGAGCAGCCCTGTATTTATCAGCAAAATTGAACAGCAAGGAGTTGGGTGCTATAACTAAAACTATTTGGATATTATTTTGTCCCCCCAGAAGAAGCACAACAGAATTTCCTCATTAAAAGTTCATATAGCATTCAAAAACCAAAACAAATAAATAAATTACTAACTCACAGTAGGAATTCAAAAGCCGAAAGGCAGACAAAGATACGAAACACATTTTTCTGTCTGGAGGGTAAAACAGTAGCTGCCTGGCTGTTCTCTTGAGCCTCGGTCAAAGAACAGGTTGGCCCAACCTGTCACCTGCTCACAGCCTCAGACTGCTGTGATTTCTAGCAAGGACTTGCCAGATAATAGTAATCAACAGAGATTACAAGCTATACATTAATCTGTGAATGTGTGATATTTGTCAAAAGAAAAAAACAGCATCTTGCATTATTTGCAGGTGCTAGAATTACTTAAAAATAATAAATAAAAGCCCAAGCTATAAAATTCAGCTAAATTCACATTTATTTCTAACTGCTACTATTATTCCACTGTGTCAGTAACCCATAATGCTATCCCAGGGTAGAATATTGCTGCCAATTTTACAAGCAAGCAATAAAAATAGTTTTTGCCAGAATTAAAACTGCATTTCTTTCCATTTATTTATTCATTCAGCAGATGAATTAGCCAAGACTCTGCACAAGAACAGAATATTAAATTATATCAGCTGGGTAAGTTTCTAAAAAGAACCTAAAAAATTAAAAAGATAACTGATTTGGTGAATTAATTTCTTCAGCATGTGTGACTAGCAGCTCTCAGCGATCTCAAAACATACTTTGAAAATACAGACGCTTTCAGGCAAGCACAGAAAGAGAAAATGAACTCTGCATCGTAATCACAGATTTAAACAAAGATTTAAAATTACAGATTAGCAATTTTATATGGACGCTCTACAGTCCACAGTTCTCTCCACAGCTGCTGGTCTATGGAATTTTGGGATCAAAACCATTTCCATTCTCTTCTCTTTGTGTTGTGGATGTGCAAATCTACTCCAGGCAATTTTGTGCCCAGCTGATCAGAGGATGCTATCCAGCAGATTGCCATAGACGGCAGTTATACCCAAAGGAATTATACTCTGGTACCTAAGTGAGGAAATAGTGATATTGCTGATGATTTAAAAAAAACACCACACCCTTAAAGCAAGGTTTACAAGTCAAGGTCTTAGCAGTTTCCTACAAAAGCGACCATGAAATACAACATTCACAACAAAAGATCATTTGGAAAAGGAGGAAAACCTATATAAATAATTCTGAAGAGCAGCTCAGTCACCTTTGTAGCAATTGTCACAACTTCCCTGTCCTTGGATCTGACTCTCTCATTTCTCATCAAAAATTCATCCCACCAACTCCATGCCTGGCTCATCCTAAATAGATGTATATTTTCTTCTTCCTTCTGCCACGTCACACACACACGTAAGATACAGGTTTTATTGGGAAGGATAAAGGAAGGAGAAACGCACCGAACAAGGCACCTAGTATACAAATGAAAAGCTTCTCCAGTATGGCACAACCCAAAGTACTGTACATAAAAGCACTATATCCAGTTTGTTCCATTCGTAATATTGACTTGTTTAACTGTTAGGTCCTGTATGATTACAGGTTTTGTTTAGCAAATATCTTTACACTTAATTTAACTTCCTAGCTGATGTTAGAAGCAGTGACTCCTGGATGCTACAATCCAGGTAAACTATTCTCCAAATGTAGTTCTGTATTTTTAGCCTATATTTAATAATCTTCTATACAAGCTGCAAGGCCTGTTTCCTTAGAGATGTGTTGGGTTTTTGTTTAATTTTGAAAAGCTGGATGATGAAATAGAGAATTCTATATTGTTTAATCGATTTTTATTTTTTAAATCTCATTAATTATTTGCATGTTCTGGGTGTTTGTTTTGCTTTCTCTCCCTTCCAATGCAGCTGAAGGCTTAAAGCAATTTAGACAGAAGTAACGTTAGTGCAAGAAGTAATTTATATTTTGACTCCACCAATACATTACTTTACTTTAGAAAAAAAAATTAATGTCCTGAGAGAAAGATTTAGATACATGAACTATTTTTCCTCTCAAACCCCAATTTGCTCATTATTACTCCAAAGCACTGACTTGGCTTAACTTTCTCTGTCAAGTCTAGTTAGACATAAAAAAAAAATCTGTGCTAAAGACCTACAAAGAGAATAAATGTGGAAAATTTATATAGTCCCTGCATTTTTCAAAAAGGAATTGGTCTTGTAATACAGAGACTGGACAAATTCGTGAAATACAGAGTTTCCAGATCTGCCCTAGGCTTCTGGCATGTAGCCAAACTGTTTTTCTGCAAAACAGAATGATGTGAAGAGAAACTATGAAGCAGATACAGGATGCTCAAGTATTGTCGTCATAGACATTGCACAAGCAGCTAAAAATCTTAGCCGAAATGTTGATCCACACTACCTCTAACTATCCATACAGATTTGCTCTAGATTAAGAGTACTGAATACAAACTAAAGTTTCTGTGACTAATATCAACCTTTATTGCCCTGTAGTACACTGAAATAGCTGCTTTGCCTACAAGCGTCAAGATTAACAAGAGTAGCTTTTATAATCTCACAAACTGTATTACATCACAGCCTGTAATATTCATCAAGGCGTGCATTTAACTGACAATCCAAAGAGCCATCTAGTCCTTACACAGAGATGTGCTCAAACACCACTGGAAAATTCCTATTGAAAGTGTTCTACCCTAGACCAAAGTACGTATTGATTCTTGTGATAATGCCAGCTTAAAGATTTTGGAGTGGGAGGGTTAAATGGGCTATTACAAGAACCCAATAAACAGGTAAACACCTGGAATATTTTTGATGGTGGTGAACAAAGCCAGTTTCTGAAGAACATGTGAACAATATGCAGGGGAGGAAAAAAAGTTACCCTGGGGGGAACAGGAAGGTTTGGCTGGTTTTCTTTCTCCCCTGAAAGCAAGATAGCAGAAAAGGTATTATTACAACATAAAAGAACTTTAAAGAAAAACATTTCCAACCTAACTACCAGCAGGCTTCAAATAGTAACCACTTTCAAAGGGCAGGTTCTCCTTTCCTTCCCTTCTTTCCTCACATTAAAACTAACTTGCTTGATTAATAAAAAAAATAATGTTCTCCTCCACATTCAGCTGTCTCTCAGGGGGAGTCATCTCTCACTGGGCACCATATCTACTGTGAAAATATGAGGACTGGAAAAGACCTCTACTTGTATCAGAACTGCAATTTCTCTTCTAGAAAGACAGCGCGGTAACCGGCAGAGTCAGTAAGTAATAACTCACATGGTTTTCCTGTTGATAGGTTGTAGCAGTTGCTATATTCTGTCTTCCACGTTTCCTCCAGGAGCTCCAAACCTTAGGTATCAATTTGCAGAGTTTCTAGCCTACCCAGTGATACTGCAGCTTCTCACTTTGAAGGTACTGGAATAACATTTTTCCTCTTTCCCACTCCAACTACACTTTATAGCTCCTATCACTGCAACTCATTCTACCAATACCAATTTTAATTTATTAAGTAGATCATCAGTGAAAGCTGCTGAAGATTTTGACAAGTTTTTTCTCTATAAACATGTATTTGCTCATCATCCATCAGTGGGGGGGGGGGGGGGGGAAAACCACACCATTTTCTCTACCAACCACTTTCAATTTCTCAACATTTTATTAGTAAAGTAAAACGTAGGCTTCAAACCTAATGACTGCAAAGTCGCTCCAGGCATCAGCCATATATGAAGCAAACCAGTACTCCCTTCCTCACACACATCACTGACACTATTGCTCTCAGCCTCCCCCTAAGAAACAACATACGAAAGCATTTCTCAAACCAACTCTGGTTTGCTTCAGTACTACAATAAGTGATTGCAAATACAACAATTACGTAGCAAGGTTAAAAATACTTTAGGAGATAGAAAAAAAAAAGAAAATACGGTTTAGGCAGAAAAATACATGGCATTTGAAAGCTTCATAGATAAAATTAGTTCTTCACATGCATGCATATGCATGCATTTTAAACAGTTTAGGTATTTATTTTAGACTGTAGAGCTACAATATGTATGTTTAAAAAATGCAGAAAATACTATGGGCATTATATTTCTATTTCATTTATTCTCTGAAGGAACTGAGAAATATTTTTCAACAGTCAATAACAAAAACATTAAACTATATTAGAGATGCAAATGATCATAGAATCATAGACTCATAGAATGGTTAGGGTTGGAAGGGACCTTAAAGATCATCTAGTTCCAACCCCCCTGCCATGGGCAGGGACACCTTGCACTAGACCAGGTTGCTCAAAGCCACATCCAGCCTGGCCTTGAACACTTCCAGGGATGGGGCATCCACAACATCTCTGGGAAATGATGGGAACTAGTGCACACAAACAACAGAGGAAGAAAGAAAATAAACTGAAGATGATACCAATACAATCATAACTTTAGATCAACATGCACAGCAATAAAATGGATATTCTTTTTAGCAGAGGAAATGGTGAATCCAGCACACTGCACCAGCTTAGTTCAATTTCCTTACTATTATACATTTATCATTATATCTTACTACTTTTAAACTTCCACATGTCTTTTTATGGCACTATATAAACAGATTTTCCATCACTTTCCCTGAAGAACCTTGTAAAAACAATAACTCAAGAACTAAGGTGGCAAAGAGGGGAAGATAGAGTACTTCATCATTTATAAAAAAATCAGACAAGAAAGCACATCATACTTCATATAATTTTTCAGATTCTGAGAACTTAATGTGAGGAATATCACCACTATCAGATTGATGTGAATGACTTCCTGTGTCTGAACTGAATACGTGGGTCTGACAGATGGTTTTAACCACTTAACAGCAGTCATCCACCAACTACTGCCCCTAGACTTTATTTTGTTGTCTGAAGAAGGAAAAGTAAGCTCCTCTCAGTGCTTGGAAACATGCAGAGTTAACTCTGTGCGGTCGCTGAACTTTGATTTTAAAGGCAGTAAGCCAACATGGAACAGGTTGCCCAGAGAAGCTGTGGATGCCCCATCCCTGGATGTCTTCAAGGCCAGGCTAGACGAGGCTTTGAGCAACCTGGTCTAGTGCAAGGTGTCCCTGCCCATGGCAGGGGGGTTGGAACTAGATGATCTTTAAGGTCCCTTCCAACGCAAACCATTCTATGATTCTATAATACTGGATCCTTTTCCCACACTTCTTGTAGTGCTTCCAAACCAAATCAGCCAAGGAGGTAACTGAGTGAGATCACAATGTCTAAACTCACGCTGGTGGTAACCCTTACACTGTGGGTGATCTTAACAAAATTAAAGGGACACAGTTCATGTTGTGATACCTATTCATGTTGTGTTCACTGTTTACTCACACGGCAATTAAGATTATAAGACTTTTGACTCTTAATTTCAGCTAGAACAGTGCTCACTACTAGGCACACCATGTGAACACTTTAATTAAGAGAAAATTGTATTGCCTTTCTATTTTTTAGAATTACTAGAAACAAAGTCCCTCAAGGTGTCTGTCAAATAAACAACTCTAGAGAAAATCTTCCTGGTTTCTTCTTTAGTTTTAAATTAACAATTCCACTTAAAGGATATTAAAGCAGGAAGGTGTGTATAAGCTCCTGCATGAGGGAATTGCAACAGGGTAGGTAGCGATGCATGATCCCACATACTTCGTAGGCACAGCTTGCATAGCATCAGGGATACCTGATGGAGAATCCTGAACCAGATCCTGAAGTTTAAACTCTGGAAATTAAGTTCAGCTACCTCTGAATCAAATTCACAGTCATAAAGCCAGCCAGAAAGCTTACTGAAATGTTTATGTTAATGCTGTTCTGCATGCACCTAGCACAGCGCTGCCTGAGGCTGCGCGGCAAGCCAGGCAGCAGGGATGACACTGAAAACTTCTTCCAACACACAAAATATTTTGATGAGAGCCAGGTAAGCAACCACCTGGGACTTCAAACCACGAGGCAGTATTTTCTCGTTTTACAGCTACACAGTGCCAGCAATCACTTTCCAACTTACGGAATCAACATGCTTTCAGGGGCACTTTCACAAGCTTAAACAATGCGAGCAGGTGGCTGGTTTTCTTTGGATGTTTGAAGCAATACAAAAGATACGTCAGGCTCCAAAAGCCTTTCCATAATAATGAAAACCCTCACAAAACTTCAGAAGCAATCGCCAATTCAGTACTATGAATATTTTATAAAAGCAGAAATCTCTCAAATTCTCAGAGTACTCAAAGTACAATTTTAATGAAGGAAAAAACTAAATTCACAGCAATATTGCAATTTTTTAAAGAAAAATGAAAGTTTTATCTTGAAATTTACAGTGACTATTTAAAAATTTGCCAATAACTACTGCAAGATACACCACCAGTCATTGTGAATGTATATACTAGAGGACAAACTACTTCCACGGAGAAAAGCTGCAGTCAGACTGATGTTACTCAAATTACTATTAAATTTACCAGCCATACTTCCCTCCTGAGCATAACTTATACTCCCTTTTTTTTTTTTTTTTAACTAAAATGCTTAAATAATTGTGCAATAACACACCAGGATCATGATTTAGCTCCCTCACTAAACCAAATTTACTGTTGTGATGTGAAAAGGATGCCTTCTCTACATACGAATGATAACCAGCACTGGTTCTGTAATTCTTCTTTGGTATCACCTCATTGTGCAAAACTAAAACTACATCAGTTTGAGTATTAACTGCTAAACGGCGTTCTGTAACTTACATGTTTCCTCTTGAGTACAGAAACTTCCAGTGCTGAAAAGGTCAACAGTTGAACTAACAAGGAATTCTACTGAACAAATAACCCATGCCTAACAATTGCACAAAGCCAAATGAATCTTCAAAGATATTCTCATTTCATAGCATAAGTAGGTAATTTTTCTGTACTCAAGCTGCTATGCTAACATTAACTCAACAACTTGAAAATGAATATATATTCATTATATATAAAACTATATTAAAGTACAAAAAATAATAATGTTATATATCGCTTTATATAACATATATTTAATATCTATTTAAAAATACTTGTCTTCGGATTGCTTCCAAAGGTGTACATCTTTGCAAATACAAGAGGAAGCACAATAAAATGATATATAATTCAGCTGGAAAATCCAAAATTTTTTAAATCTATGGAGGTAATTGTAAAATGAAGAAACTGAGATCCACAATGTCCCATGTTTAAGGATGTTTTCTGGCAAGGGAAAAATAGAAGTTAGAGATTTAAAAAAAAAAACCAAAACCAAACATAAAACTCAACCTAAATATGTCATTACAAAAATAACAAACAAAGCAAGCTGTATGGTAATCAACAATCAGGGAGAAACAAAAATAAACATTAAGGATGGGACACTGAAGAGCAAATTGATTTTGTGGATGTCAGTCTTTATAACTGAAAAGGAATAACACGTTTAGAACTGCTCTCAATAGATTAAAGAAATGAGAATAAAGTAGTTGTGTCAAAAGAAAGCAAAGACTGCATTCCTATCAGAGTCAGAATGGTACTTATGTACAAATTTTAGCAGAGTTTTTGTCATCTATTCAGTATAACACTCTTAAACGATAATAAAACCCTTTACACCTAGAACTTGTGTACTGGACAGGACTCAAGATCTCTACCTTTTCAACATAAAATCATGCTGCAGCACGATCCAGACCCGCAAGCCATGACTTCAGTACTGGGTAAAACAGAACACCACCTCAAACAGCCCCTGAACTGCTATTATTCAATTTTTCTTGGTATTATAAACATTACTGGATTTTCAACAACATTTAACAACGTTCTTTGCAACAGTCTATTGAGGCAACTAAGATGCGACAAGGTAAGAAACACATTTTAGATAGGGATGACAAGCTGCTAGAACAGATAGAAACAAACTCTCCAGAAGAGCTACGCTAGAATTGGGCATCGCGCTGCCCAGCATAGGCAAGTGCAAGGTACAGGAGGATCTATCCAGCTGCAATTGTGCGGGCACACATGTAAATGATGCTGCAGAACAACTGAGGGCAAGATGTCCAAAATCACTCAATATTCATTTTCCAAAGCAACTTAAGCTGTAAGGAGATTATGTGTCACTGAAAAATTTGTATGGGTTAGGAGCACAAGCCTCTTGCAAATACGACACCAGATGATGTTTTCAGACCCAGAAGTAGTAAAAGACCCAGAAGCAGACCAAGGAAGTAAACAGAAAGCGGTGTTGAAGTATTCAGGGCAGGTAATCATAGAAACTGAAAAGAATAACGCAGAGAAGGAGGGAAGTAAGCAGACACAGTTTCCCAACCAGGCCAATGGAGACCTTCATAAATGTGTCCATTCCATGACATCCAGATGTTAAGACAGTCAGAGATAGGTTTATGTAAAGTTAAACCCTAAAGCATACTAAAAGAATATTAAAGCTACAAAATCAAGGACTCTGATAGAAAACATCAGAACAGAGTACTTCATTTGGCCCTGCTATACCTTAAGAGCCTAAGGGGTCTTTTTAACACAGTAAGCTGCTTTAAAACACTGCAGTGCAGGATCACCCTGAATACAGATTCTTACTAACTCACCCACAGAGTTCAGACCTCCAGACCTACACGTGAGCTACCACCGTTTCGGAATGCAGTAACAGTTGATGCTAGGACGTTACTTCCTCTGTGGAGAAAGTAAGACACCAGATAGAAGACGGAAGATCTCTACCCCTGTGCACCCAGCACCTCTTTATGTGCACATGCCTGTGTCCTTCTGCCACAAGCTCCTGCCTCTCCGCATTTATCACCTCCTCACATCAGGCCCAGCAGCCTCAACCCTTCACTGCCCTACTCTCTGTCACATACTGGGTCTCCCTCTCCCCTTGTGTTGCCATTCTCAGTCCTAAAACCCTTCATCACCAACCTCCTGGTTTAAGACGCCTGCTGTTCCCTGATATTTCTACCCTTTCGCTACCCTTCCACCCCACTTTTTACTCCCCTAAAACCCAAAATACCAGTCAGATTGTTTCTCTGCCATTCTGTACTGATATAGAAACAGGTATAAGAAAGGCACATTTTTCTTCTATGCTGGATGTCTGCACATGGCTCTCTTTGCCCACTCTTCCCCATCTACCCTTTGAGGATGATGTCATCTGTTCACACCATCTTAACTAGCATCTGCACAGCAATGGCTTGTAAGCATGTCTATCCATCCACCTACTCCTGATTGCCTCCATATGGTACTGCTGCTTCTCCTGATTTTCTCTCCAGAAAACTTAAGCTTCATATGCTCACAACTCAGCTCCTTATCATTCCTCTCAAACACTTTCTGCAGAAAAAGCTTCTGCCATTATCACCTCCTGTACTATAGGAAGTATTCCATGACCCCTTGGCCTGCGTTTGAACCACATATCTGTGCTATATCCAAAATTCTGTTGCCACTTTCCTCTGTGTGTACATCTTTTTCATTCTAACACTCCAGCTCATCTTTGTTCAGGCACGCACTGAAGAATTAGAAAGAGAGATGGAGATTGGTCTGTTTAAATTTAGACAGGCTTCTCTACTTATCCTAAGTCATACTGAAAGCAAAGTCAGTAAATCTCTTCAATATATTAGTATTTATGCTTTCATTTCAGGACTCTTCTTTATCACGTCACCCTTAAGAGCTATGCTGGAATCACTGGTTGGGACGCAGATGACAGAGCTCAATCAGTTGCTACTCAGCACAGCCAGCTCATCCCTACTGATCTTTGTTAAAAGTTTCCCCAATCTTTATTTAGGTATTTTCTGAACATAAAAGAGTGCAGAACAGGAAGCACGCCAGACGGATACATAGCCATTTTAAAAAATAAATAAAGTATGCTGTTACCTAAAGATAAATAATATATTTGATGGCTGCCTGAAAGAAAAAGGAGAAGAAATGCAGACATCCGAGTTACACAACCATACTTTATAATTGCGTTAACAACTCAAAAACGGAGAACCACATCAAATTTGACCAAAATTGCAATCTTAATACAGCTGCTTATGCAAGAACCATGCCTTAACATACAGTATTTCATCAAACTTAAAAAAAAAATCTTTAAAATCAAGAAAAAATAAATTGGAAAAAGCCCCAAACCCCACACTTACTTGCAATGCAAAACTACCTGCAGAACATTTTATACTCAGATATTCTTAAATTGCTTGCTTCAGCAAACTAAGTTTTAAAAAAAAAATTATTTTGGGTTGTGTACCAAATTTATATCCAAGGTTAGTACTGATTAAAACCGATATTGTGCTACACTTCCCCTACTCCTCATTATGTAGTTGTGAGCACTGTTTATACTGATAGAATAGATTCAGAAATAAGTTACAAAACAAAAAAGTGAAAATGAAGACAACCCCAGCTCCCAGCAAAGCGAAGAACAAGAACATCATGCAAGACATTGTCACAAAGACTCATGAAGTTTCGGGCAAAATTCATATGGAGCATGCAAGATTGATTTTTTTAGAAGTTAACATTTCAACAAAATTAACAACCTACACTACTATACATATATTGTGCATAGTTATGGACCATAAAAATAATCTTTTTCTGATTCATGAATTAAACTGAATTATTGACCCATTTTAAGGCTCTGAATAATCTCTGAATCCTCATAGAAATTTTCCTAATGTACATGAGGCTACCAACTTGTCCTGAATATAATGATTCAGGACAAGACCTAAATGTTCACTTGCATATAAACACATCAGGTGAAATTCAGCATGGCTCAGGAGGCAGTTTTATTTCAAAGATGTTCTTAGGACAAAAAGGAAAAAAAAAAATCACAAATAGAAAGTAGACAAATTCAAATATATATTGTTGGAAGCTTTTTAAGTAATAAACATTTAATCCCCCGTTTTGTGTGTGTGTCATGTGGTTTCTAGTGTACACAAAGTAAAGAGTGAAAAGGTAAAAATAAAACTGGTGTACCCTTAATATATTCCAGAATTCATAAATCATTTGCAAATTTAGTCCTTTTATAAAAGAATCCTTATATAAATCAGGGGGAGGGGGGGCATCAATCCCATATATGAAGCACAATTTAAGCTCAACATCACTGACCAATCAAAATTAGTGAATGCACTGCATCTCTCTGCAGTGAGGAGCAGCGACAAGGTAGGCTGTCATTCTGCAAAAGCTGCCCATCGCAAGCTTTCCTCTCAGAAGCACTGCTTTTCTTTTTTAGAAAGCTTGAATCTCAGTGGTGTCTCTGGAGACAAGAAGCCTTCAGTATGTTAAATTACTTTCATTATGTATTTTCAGATGCTTATTGATTCTACAGTAGGAAGAGTGGGAGACTGCAGCAGCCTGTAAACCAGAACTAAAGCAGTTGTATACATTAGCAGCATGCTGAAACAATGGCACAGTACAGGCACAAATTTTCATTAAGGTCATTTTTCCCTTCTACTCTGCTAACAAGTGAACAAAATGAACCCCTCCAACCTGGAACTGCTTCACCTGCATCGAGAATTTATCAAATCTTTAGTGGAGGTAAGATTTGTTCCTTATTATGGTATGCAGAATAAGCAACATTTAACAACAAAAAATTGAGAAAAAGGGAAGAGATCAGGATCAACTTACGTTAAGCACTAGCATCTTGTCTTCTACTCTGCTAACAAGTGAACAAAATGAACCCCTCCAACCTGGAACTGCTTCACCTGCATCGAGAATTTATCAAATCTTTAGTGGAGGTAAGATTTGTTCCTTATTATGGTATGCAGAATAAGCAACATTTAACAACAAAAAATTGAGAAAAAGGGAAGAGATCAGGATCAACTTACGTTAAGCACTAGCATCTTGTTATATTTGAGACCAGGAAATATTTAAATGCTATTTTCCCTTCCTCATTTAAAACACAACGGTAGAAAAACGTTATTTTGTATGAAAGTCTTGTAGAATATTAAGAACCTGTTCTGTTCGTAAAACATCAAGACAGTATAGTTTAAGCTAATACAGTATTGGGGGGGAGTGGGGGAAGGAATCACATAATGCAACCGGGAATATTTTTCCTCCCTCAGCAATATTTCCAAATATTGGCAGTTAAATATGTATCAGATTTATTCAGTTATGCTTTGAAGGATCAGATAGCCTGTAATTGGGGTATACTTATTGCTTTATGAAGGTTGGCATTTCTTAAGCAATCAGAGATTAGTCATATTAGCCCCTTTTTTTGCTGAGGGTTTTTTTTAAAACTCATTTCTTTCATTACCCTGTACATCCAAGCCGTCTGTTGAACACACAGATTTGCTAAACATTTCTTTCAAGAAAGGAAATTACAACAGTGTGCAAATTAAACAGAAATCTATTTCCTATAAAGCTCATTGACTCTGCTCAATTCCTCATTGGAAGACAAGAGTTGTATGTATAAACTACCTGCTCACAAGAGCTATAAAACTACGTTTTCTAGCTCTAGTCACAGACACTACATCCAACAGTTACTGCTTCCAGTCGGGGTTTTTTTGTAACCCGCACTATCTGAAGAACAGGAAACTTGTCCAAAAAACTAAATTCATGTAAGTTGACAAGGAGAATGGCATGATTTTACTAGCAAACCGTGAACACACTAACTGATTTTCTATGTAATCTGTAAGACCCAATTTTAGAGTTCTTTTATTCATGAAATAAGTGATATTAGAAAATATATTCTTGCATTACTTTATTTTGAAATTCTAAGCCCTACTTTTAACCTTTTTTTTCCTCCCCTTCACAAGGGCATGCAGCAACTAATTCAGTTTTACAACTGACAATATGAAGAATGCAGTTGACCGGGTATCTTTCTAGCTGTATGACCTACAAGCAGCAGGACGCATCACTAAAATGTATTCTTAAGACATAAAGGAATTAGAAACAAAACATGGAACACACTTGTATTACCATTTGCGTGCACGACACTTCAACAATATACATGGAAGACTAACACATCTGCTCAGATTTTCATTAAAAGAAGAGTGCAATGATTGATTCTTAAAATGGTGAGCATTTCTTAAAGAGGGATTTATAATTTAAACCAGAATTGTGGAAACTACTGATGCATGAAGAAACAATGAAACATGAATTCCCCAAAGGAGCATATGCATACTTCACCAGCAAGCTGAATAAGGGTTTAACCAAGCTTTTTCTATACTACTCATTAAATAACTTATTTGTCATAATGACTAATGGATATTTTTCTCTCAATGTTATGGCCTGTTATGTATTCTCCTTAAATGAAAATAAACCAAATTAGGTAACTCATGGTTGCTCTCAAAAGCACATGAACTGGATTTTATGATGTATAGCAACTTCTTTGACTAAGCCATCGCTCCAAAGTAACGAGCAGGAGTATTACAGAAATACCCAACTGTAAACTAAAGGATGTCTACATACACTCTGAACACAGAGATCACTGTTTGTTTTTTCTTTAAACCTGGAAAATAAAAACAGGCTGCTACAAAATGCAACAGGGGAAAGAAATTAACATCACTTAAAAGAAGGTTTATTTGCTATTGTTGGCTTGAAACTCAGAATAGACACGCAGAATACGCACTGGTCTCTAGAAGTATCTCAGGCAATTAAGAAGTCCCCATGTTTAATCAGAATTTTTTGCTGCTGAAATGCTGGAACAAAAAAAAAGAAAAAAGAAAACCTGCAAGGAATGAAATAGGAGCCCAGCTACCACTCGGTTTCCAGGTTACAGTGCATGTCAAATACCTGTCAGTGACACCATGTATCAATTTATGACAAGCGGCTGCAGTGATCTGAAAGGCCCTTGAGGCACAGGGAACAGGTAGGTCAGCAGTTGCATGCACCCCACCTCTGCAAGGGAACTCTGTCCAGAAAGGCGACGCACTGGGTGAACCAGCTGCCTGCCTTGACATTTTTGCTTTTATTTCACTGAAATCTAATCAATGCATCAAGGAGGCAACGTTTAATCTATTAATAAGACTTAGCACATCTGAAGTTCTCCGTTTCCACTAAATCTCAGTCGGCATAATGGCAGAGTTAAGACCGTCATTTGTTTTAGCAGAGCTGCTTTTGATTTCCTCCTGGCTTTTACTAATATGAAAGAACTCCATTTATCCAGTAACGCATTTGGAATGGTTTCTTGAAATCCATTCACAGCCAGGACAGCGTACACAGAGGAAGTCGTACTCCTGAGGGTTAATATAAACCTAATAGAGGTTGCCTGAAATAGAAATTAAACACAGCTTTTGAAATACTTCTTTTTTCATTTCACACCTGAGACTAATACGTTCTAATTTACATCTTTTGTATTTAAAAGTACATGTGAAATAACTGTTGAAGCAAACCAAGAATTTTCATCATACAATTTGCAATTAATAGTATTGTGCAATTGAGGCTTTTCAGAACTGCAGATGAAATCCATTTGCATATTGTATCCCAAGTGTGCTTAATTCATACTTTCATTAAAAAAGAGCTCATTTCTGTTCACCTTAGTGCTATCCATTTTTTAATGTATTCAGAATGGAACAAAGGTCCGCATTTAAATTTATTTTCATGGGTATTACATGCAGATGCCACATTTACAACCTATCGGCCTGTGTAAAACAAAGCAGATGAGCCACAAAAAAGAGATTGCCTAGATGTAATAAATGCTACTTATTTTTTAACTCACTTATTCCTAAAACAAACATGCTATGTATAAAAATCTGTTAGGTTTAACTGTAGTTTGTATTAAAAGAAACAAAACCAAAAAACAAACCCAAAACCCTGAAAGAGGCAATTTCCTTTTTAAGTATTATTTTCTAAAATCATTCCCTTAAATCTATTCTGGAATGAAACTAAATACTCTTTCATTCCATGTAGGCACTGATTTATTGAAGAAATTGAATATTCAAATCAGAAAAGGAAATGTAGTATTTTTATAATAAATTTCATTCACTCAAACCCACGTAAGTTTTTCATTTGAAATTACATATACTTACAGAAAATTGTGGTAGTGGTAAGTTTCATACATGTACATGCACACAAGACAAAATTAAACAGAAGCCTCCAAGCTCTGTAAAAATCTGCTGAAATACAGACCTTCAAGCTGCAGCCCACAACACTATTAAAACCCTTCCAAAGAAAGAGGCTGATCAACTGCCAAAAATAATTTCAATGTTGTTTTTATGATATAATAAGCAACAGTGCTCCATGCTCGTATCACTTTCTTTTTCCACAAGGGCCTTTTTAAAATGATCTTGAGTACTAATTGGTTAATACTTAACAACATTCTTCTGAAGTGACCCTCAACTCAATACAAAGGCAATGCACAAGTACAGTTTATTCAACAAATGGGCCTTTTGTAAAAAACATCACTATAAATAAAGCCTTGTCTCCCTAAGTGGAAGCTTTTCACCTTTTTTTTTTTTTTTAAACAAATCCTGCTTTCTTTTAAAAAGGAAAGACCTTATTCTAGACCCTCAGGCTTTTGAGTCCATGCCAACTTAAGCTCTAAACATACAGTAAATAAGAAGTTTGATAAGAACAGACACTTTTCCTCCCTCCTCCTTGCACAGCATTTATCTACAATAAGTGTTAAAAAAAGAAATCAAATAGTTCCATATTTTATTTCACCTTTCAGGAGAAAAAACAACTGCAACAAAAGAATGTGTTTCTCCCCCATTCCGGAAGCCAACATGCAGTCGGAATCTAACATTACAGTTCGAGATGCCGTGGATGACATCGACACCAACATGTACCGACCACTGTCATACCCATTAAGCTTTCAAGTTTCCCTCACTGGATTTCTGATGTTAGAAATTGTTTTGGGACTTGGCAGCAACCTCACTGTGCTGGTACTTTACTGTATGAAATCCAACTTAATCAATTCTGTGAGTAACATAATTACAATGAACCTTCATGTACTTGATGTAATAATTTGTGTGGGATGTATTCCTCTAACTATAGTTATCCTTCTGCTTTCACTGGAGAGTAACACTGCTCTCATCTGCTGCTTCCACGAGGCTTGCGTCTCTTTTGCAAGCGTTTCAACTGCAATCAACGTCTTCGCGATCACTCTGGACCGATACGACATCTCCGTAAAACCTGCCAATCGAATTCTGACCATGGGAAGGGCTGTGATACTAATGACATCGATATGGATCATTTCACTTTTTTCCTTCCTGATTCCTTTCATTGAAGTCAACTTTTTCAGCCTTCGCAGCGCAAGTACTTGGGAAAACAAGACACTTTTGTGCGTGAGTACAAACGAGTACCACACCGAGCTAGGAATGTACTACCACCTTCTCGTTCAGATCCCAATCTTCTTCTTCACTGTTATAGTAATGCTGATTACATACACCAAAATACTCCAGGCTCTAAATATTCGGATTGGCACAAGATTTACAACGGGACAAAAGAAGAAAGCTAGAAAGAAAAAAACTATTTCTTTGACCACTCAGCACGAGACTACAGACGTGTCCCACAGCAGTGGAGGAAGAAATGTCGTCTTCGGCGTAAGGACTTCCGTGTCTGTCATAATTGCCCTACGTCGAGCTGTAAAACGGCACCGGGAGCGACGAGAACGGCAAAAGAGAGTCTTCAGAATGTCCCTCTTGATTATCTCAACATTCCTTCTCTGCTGGACACCCATCTCTGTTTTAAACACCACCATCTTATGTTTGGGCCCAAGTGACCTTTTGGTAAAGTTGCGATTATGTTTTCTAGTAATGGCATATGGAACAACTATATTTCACCCTCTACTTTATGCATTCACGAGGCAAAAGTTTCAGAAAGTTCTGAAAAGTAAGATGAAAAAGCGAGTTGTTTCAATAGTGGAAGCAGATCCCATGCCAAATAACGCTGTAATACACAACTCATGGATAGAGCCTAAAAGGAACAAGATTACCTTTGAAGACAACGAAGTAAGGCAGAAATGTTTAGTACCTCAGGTTGTCACTGACTAGATTTCAGTATTCACCAAAACTCATCAAGTGGAATATTTGAACAAATTGTAGAAAACTACTGCCAAATAAGAAAAAACTTTTTTTTAACTGTTGGCGAGACTGTAAATTTTCAACATCTATGTTAAATAGAGTAGGTCTTGTATATTCAATTTCTTCATTATGTAAGATATATGTTGCATGACCGTTTGTTAGCGTAACACCATGTGTATATTTGTCAAAAATATTCAAGTCCTCTTTTTTAGAAAATAAATAGCCTTAAAGAAGCGCAAACTTTTAAAGATATTTGTATGGCTCAGTTTCTCTGTAAATATAAAAGAATTTTTAAACAAAAATTCCACTTGGGAATACTTTTTTAAAGCACAAATTCAACATTTGGTATGATACAGTATTTTTAAATTTAATTCACAAACAGTATCAATCAGAGATATTGTGAATGCTATACAGCTACAACTCGGACACATTTTGATCTCAGATTTAGACAGATACTTATTTCAAATTTCTCCAGCATGTAACTACCACAAAGCCATTTACATGATGTCCTTTAATTAATGGTTCAGAATTAGTTAATTTCAAGGAGGGATGGGATCACGTTGGTCCAAAAACTGACAGTTCTTTCAAGGAAAGAAACAAGTCTTGCGCGTACAATCTCAGATCCACAGTTTCTACACAGAAAATACACAACTTCGAATAATTATATAGGAGGGGTGGAGGGGGTAAGGGGGGAAAGACAGGCTGAATGAAGGCAAAAACCACAGAGACAATAAAGTTACTGGGCTTGATGCTAAAAGATAAGCAACCAACAAAGCCATTTCTGTGCAAAGGCTTAGATTTTCACACCAAAAGGGTTTAGCTAGAGCTCTAGTGTGACATGGGGACCTTTTCTACAGAGATTTTTCATTCATACCATCTATCTGCTATCAGCTAGAACTGTCAAGTGCCACAGCTAAAGTAGAAAATAATTTTCTTGCCCTCAGTAACTTTTGTATTATTTTGACTTCACTTCCCCTTCGATGATGTTCAGTTCTAGCCATGCGACTGCTTTGTCACAGACCGATCATTAACACTGCCAGCTGCCCTATTTCTGTATTTCCCAGACAGCCATGGTGTACCATCATTCTACATCCTCTTTTTCTATGTCATCTTATACCTGCAATGAAGAATCAAGGAGCCTTAAGAAGTCATCATCATCCATAGCACTGTAAGCATGAATTACGATATTCATCCAAACAAAAGTTTGAGTGGTTTGCACTATTCCATGCTTTAAAAATTCATAATTTCAATGACCAGTGGCTACATTATTTATTGACTCACCAGCTACCGGGGGGGAGGAGGAAACAAAACAACAAAATGCAAAATCAATTAGTATTATTTCACTTGTCTCATTATATAAACTGCTCAGTGTGTCACCAGCTACCAGCATAATTAAAAGGCTAATTCTCAGTAAGTATTGGCTTCTATTAAAAAAAAAAGGCAACAAAGCATATCCTTGGATATGAGAGCTAGTTTGACTGAAGCATTATATTAAAAAAATGAGGATTTCTGAAGCACTTTTCTGAAGTTGCATATTAAAAAAAAAAGTGGTTTTAAGGAAGTAAAAAGCTGTGTTCCATTACACTATTAAATTATTAATCACATGTGTATTACCAAAACTGTTTTTGTGGTTTAAAAAAAAAAAAAGGCAGTACTTGCAATGTACCTTAGTTTACTTAGGCTCATGCCTTAGCTTACCAGAAGACTGATAACAGGAGACAGCTCCATATTCCACAAAGACCAGCCACTTACAATCATCCAAATTCGGCCTACAAGTTTTATTACACAATTGATAATAATTTATTGTCTAAAATTACTGTATAACATACTCAAACATAACTTCACTGAATTTTTCTAAAAGCTAGCCCAACAACACCTGCATTCTACTTGAGTGTTTTCACCTAAGCTATCCCTAGTTTCCTACAAGAACTGAAATCCTTCATCTCATCTGAGAGATTACAGGGGGAACTAAATTTAATGGTTTTATGCAAGAAGCTTTTTTTTCCTTTAATCCCATATGCTCAAAATTTATCATTTCAAAAACATTCTTTCAGCAACAAGCTCTTCTGAAATGTGCGCCAAAAACCTAAGCAGGAACTATTATTTTTTCTTTTTCTTAACACTTATTCCTTTCTCTGCATCGCTATCCTCTATGTGCAGAACACGAGGAGACTGTGGGGTCTTTAGGGTTAACGGCATAATATCATTTAACTGATTACTTATCTTCCAATGAAGCACTCTTAAATAAATTAGAATACTATTCATTTATTTAAAAATAAGAAAAAAGAAATCATGAGTACAACATATGAATAAGCTTACATCAAGTCCCCATCCGCAATAAGCATTTAAGAAAAGCTTTCAGGCTTGAAAGGCTTCTTGGCAACATGACTTTACTTTTTAAAATTAAATAAATCCTCAAGAACTACACATTTAGTGTTAAAAGCTCATTCATTAGAAAGTCAGACTCAATGAAGTAGTACTTCATAACAAAGTGAAAATGCAGCCTAGGAATTAGTCAGAGAGATTAAGTCAGGTTTTAAAGGTTGTGTCGATCAGAGACATTGATTGCCTTTAAGAATATAAGCAAGTTCATTTTTACATTTACTATTCTTCTACTTTCATTAAATAAAGAAAAAAAAAGGACTTATACCATGCTGGGGTACACTTTGAGGTCTGCAGAAGAAAAAAGAGAGCAGGAGTAATACAAGTAAGAATATGTCCAATCCTACATGCACATAGGAGTCATTATAAAACAGAATCATACATGATCTGTACCACAAAGGTGACAGATCTAACACAAACAAGACAAAATAAAGAGTAAGTAGTGAAGGAACACTGTATATCCTACAGATGCAGAGGAAGATTCTAGGAGTGATACCAAGGTGTGCCGTGGGTGCCTGACAGACTGAAACAGAATGCAAAAATAGGCAGCACAATTGGAGAAAAAAGGGCAAATACATGCCATAGTATTGTACAATAAGAAGCCCACTACATTCTTACAAATGATCTCACCACAGTGAGTCATTAGTTCAATTAGATTTCACACCACTCAGCCTAAGGCAAGCAGAACTGTGTAGGACTATAAAAATTTTAAATCCAGCAAATACACCTCAGAAACACAAGCAACCACCACCAGTTTCCACACGTTCTCTGTCCCTAAAGTATTAGCTGGTGTCTGACTACGCTGTCTTTCAACTTCAAATGCATTTCCATTCAATTTTACACTGTAAAATGAGGTCAGCCCACACTGAAAAAGCTGAGCACAGTGCCAGTATCTGTTAGAATAATGAAGAAGCACACCTTAACACACTAGTGCATCACAAAACAGTGAAACAGAGTGTCAGTACATCACAAATATCTGGTTTCAAGTTGGCAATAATTTTTATGGATTACAAGGCACTGCTACCTGGTCAGAAGTTCTGTTGACTTCATTAGTGCCAGGGAAATAGAAATCATAGAATATATTAGATTACAAATGTATGCGTCCGGATACCTATTCGATCAATGCACCTCTCTTCCTTCACTGTTACATAAATACTCACATGTACACAATACATAATTATTATACATCTATACACACTAAGAGTGGAGATCGACAGTAGCATCTATTTTATATTCATACAGAGGTTTTTTTGATAAGATTATCACTGAACTGGACAGACGGGCACTATGCCCCACCACACACACACTTAACCACCTCCCCTTTCCCTTCACTACCTTTTATTTTTCTTTTTAAATGAAAGAACACATTCAACAAGCTATATGATTTACCAAGGCACAAGGAAGAATTCTACTGCTCTGTTAACTGTTACGTATATAAATTACAGTGCACCTAATAGTTCTTTTTCAACATCAATGTATGTGCTAGTCATAGAATTTGTTGATAGCAGAGTATTTTAGACCTGTTTGTTTCCTCTGAAGAAAGTGTTTTAGTTACCAATTTACATTAAACTCTTTCGAAAGGAGAGAATACAAGATTTTTAGCACAGCTTCAATGTAATATTAAAAAAAAAAATATAGAGTACACTAACTTACCCTTCTCTCCTAATTGATCAAACAAAATACCTCCAACATACACCTAAGGACAATCAGCTTCCGTCTTAAGACTTTCCAGCTTTATAACAGCCAAATTCCACTCCCACTTCACACATTCTGCTGTAATATCACTGAATTTATTTTTCTTACACCAAGAGGGGAGAAGAATCTGACTCTGTAATTACCTTCTTTTTCTACTGCACAGAACGCTCGTGCAAGTTCAAAAAGCAAAATTAAACATAGGGTTTGGGTACTTAAAAAAGAAAAAAAAAAGACATAATAACAGACTAATAGGAAAATCAAAATTGACTCACAGCCAATGAGTGTTAAAGAATAAGGATGTGAAGTAGGTGGAGAGTACAGGGGAAGAGGAAAAGGGCAGAAGGTGGAAGGAACTGCTGTAAGGCAGCTATGGCCATCAGGACCACAGAAAGGTGGAGGGCAACATGCCCCTGCCATGGAAAGAATGCTAACCTCACATTTTAGATTATAATAAACAAAAAATACGAGAAGGGCTTATCTTTGAATCATCAAAGTGTGATATGTGGTTTTGCCAAAATTGCTGGGAGGAGTGGGGAGAACGACATGATAGAGCAACTCCAGAAAAGGCTTTTGATTTAACAAATTGTACACGGAATAACAGACAAACCGAGAGCGTGCATCCTTTTACTCTTTTCCCAGAAACAAACTAAACATTTTACCAAGCACAAAGTACACATAGAGTACATACATTTCAAGAACTGACCTGAAAAGGAAATTATATGAGATTATAATAAATATCAGTGACAAATTTTAAAAAATGCTGTTGAATTTTCCCTCAAGTCAGTATTGGTCAGATAACTTCAATTTGTCTTGACACTTCAAGTGTGTTTCACTACCATAGTATGTTTTTAATTACTGCTTCTTTATCTCAATTTAATTCTTTTTGGTAGAGTATTAAACCAAAAAAGAAATACCATTAGACATCTTTGTTATTTACTAAAATTACACTTCAATGATTATTATAAATTGAGCTATGATGGAAGAAATATCTTCCTGTATATTTATTTTATAGATTTTTGTATCAGCTGCTTTCCTATCTTACACAGAAATTCTCAGAAATGAAAATAAATTCAGTTAAAATTAAAAACCAGAAGATTTACAGTGGAAGTTCTGTGGTAGGAACATAACCTGAAATTCATAGAATCATAGAATGGTTAGGGTTGGAAGGGACCTTAAAGATCATCTAGTTCCAACCCCCCTGCCATGGGCAGGGACACCTTCCACTAGACCAGGTTGCTCAAAGCCTCATCCAGCCTGGCCTTGAAGACATCCCGGGATGGGGCATCCACAACATCTCTGGGCAACCTGTTCCAGCAATAAATAAATTTCAATAAATTATTGAAACATAATTTATTTTATAAAGCTGGAATGAATTACATCCTTTGAATATGTGCCTTTCTATATCCTCATTCTGATTCCTGACACTGCACAGCCAGGCGGGCAGGCTGACAGCACAAAGCTGTTGGCAAACAGCACGCCCTTGTTTCCTTTCCAAGACGGGTTTTTGGAAATACACTTTTGGTTTCTGTTACCCTGCTATGATCTCTAACTTCCTGCCCTATCTTGCAACAGTTTAACTCAATACCATATCTGATAAACAAATCGATGTCACTGCTGACACAACATCATTGCTGTAAAATCTGTCACTCCGGGTATGTCAGGGTGTCATTAACAGAGCAATATTAGCACAGCTTTTCTTTCCACTGTACTAGGATCTCTCACAATCTGTTGTAAGGTTTTACTTCAAAATAAACCCAATTTAAACTTAATTAGAAGGGGGGGGAGGGGAAAACACAATAACTGGTGCTATTGCTACCCTGTAGCATGATTTTCTTCCAAATCTTTTTTCAAGATATTTTTCATAAACCCCTGTCACAAATAAAGAGAGAAGGAAGAAGGGAGAAGTAGAGAAAAGGACAGCTTCCCACATTAGTAATTTATTACAAATATCAGTGAGACTTTGTGCACTAGTTGGCATTTACCAGTGTGCTGAAAACATGCACAAGGAAAAAGAAAATGGAAAAGGAACCCCATTTACCCTGTTACGTATCATCACAAAACAAGATGTGAACGCGAGTAATGCTGTCGTAGAACACCTCAGTGGCAGCGAGGAGGATCTGTTACTCCTGCTAACAGCACGTAAGTGACACCCATCAACAAATGAGAACAAATCAAAGAGGTGAAAAGAATTTGTGGGCAATGGGAAAGTTTTAACGAAGTTATGTGGTTAAATACCAACAGCGGCTTCCACAGACTAAATAATCCCAAAAGAACTCACATTGAAAACTTTTTTTGGTGTGTTTTGCCAAAATACTGCACACCTGCACACATATGGGACCTAAACCAAGAAGGTTTAGCATATGTAATTGTTGCTACTGCAATCAGCAAGTACAGGATTTCACGAGACATTTTTTTTTCCAGATACAGCAGACTTTCTAGGAGTATATTTGCATGTAAATCACAAAAGTGTTACTGGAATTATAAATTCATCTCCTGAACAGTTACCAAGCAAACATCAAACTGCAAGATATTTCCAAGTTGGGTGAATCACTTCATTTTCGATGTTTGAATAGGAACCAACATTTAAGTTTAATACTTGTGACTGTTTGAGGTTCCATGCCCATACATGGAACATGGGATCTATATGGCTCATCCGCAGTCATTTCAAATGTGGATAACGCACAAAAATGTGCACATGAAGACAACTTAAATACTCCTGTAAAGAGATTAATGTATTCAGAATCTTCTGACACATCTAACCTCAGCTGTACAGCTTACAGTGCAGATTCCAGCAGTTTAAATTACGTGGAATCAAAGTGGGAAACATTCAGTCACTGAGACTCTGTTATGCCCCAATTTTGTTTCAGTCAAAAATCTCAAGTTTCTACTACATCTTTAGTTTGCAAATTAGGTCAGCTGAAAATTTAATGAGGGTGGGGCGCAGAATCTTTAGAATTGTAGACAATCTGCCATAGAAACAGTATGTTCTCAAAATAATAGCATGCTGCTTCTTAGGTCAGCTATTCACATCTTCCCCAGAAGTGACAAGAAAAGAGATAGGAGACCATGCTCTTCTTCAGCTGAAGTGGGTGCGCCTTTAAGGTAAGAAAGCCAGATTTGATGCCTGTGAGAAATGGAAGGTTGACCTGAATGGTAAACGAAGACTAGACTACCTTACTTTTCAAATGGTAACCGAAAAGAATCCATAAAATTCTTGATGAAAGCAATATTTTAAAATTACATGCATGTGTTAGGAGACAAAGAGGAAAAACTACTCCTGTGAAAAGAGCCCATTTTTAAAACTGTTTCCTGTGTGCAAGAATTAAATCTTACTCTACGCTACTCATTGCTTTGTATTACATACAGCAACACCTTCGGTGATCTTTATGGCAAGGCAGAAATGATAGCTATGGGAATACTGGCTCCCATCCAGGACCTGAACAAAGATTAGACTTCAGTCGTCTTTTCACAGCTACTCTGTTAGATTTTTTTTTTTTTACCTGAACTGGTTCACACTTTAATTAGAAATGAACAGGATAAAACTGGTTATTACGTTTAAGATTTGAACAACCAGTATTTACTTGAGGAATTACAACAAAATTGTGTACACAACCTCATTTTTCAATTATTTTATACTTCTGAAATTTGCCAGGCCTCATTTTCCAGTCCTTAGCTCTTGTCATTTCTTTCTCTGCTAATCAAAGAGCCCTTCTGCGACCCTTTATTTTCTCCCCATGAATGCATCTCTACAGTCTTAATCTTCAAGAAAAAGAGCCCCTTTAATCTCCTACTGTGACATGTATAATTGCGTTTATTCATAGGTATCCACAAAACTATGTTTTTAACTGTACAGCACAACTCCCTATTATACCAATCACAGAAGTACAGATTTGCCTGACATAGCCACACAAATGCTAGAACAGAAACAACATGGGGAAAGCAATCCCAGCATGGATGCAGTTGAATTCCAGTGCTTTAGAGTTGAGTAGCATATTTTTATATTTGTAAAAACAGAGATCGTACTTTCTTTTTCTTTTTTCAGAAAAAGCATGTTATGTGTACATGTTGAACGTTCAAGGTGCTCTGCCCATTCACAGCTGCTTCTCCTCCAGTACTCTGCCTTAATCTGAGGTGGACACCCACAGAAAACTACCACTATCTTACTCGAGTTCCCCCAGTAACAAAATTACCTACCAACAACGTAGAGCAACTGTGAGGTGAGGAGAAGATGGCTTATATACTTACTTAGGGGAACAATACCCTAAGGGAGATTTAAGTCATCTAAATTGTAGATTACACACATAAAAATAAATCTATAATGCACCTACACAATTTCTTTAATCAAGTAAATAATCAAAACACACAAATTTGTTTGACAACACATATTTTCCATAAAAATGTAACTAATTCATTCATCTGTACAGCCCTGAATTCTTCTATCAAATGAATTCAACTTCTCTACTATTTTTCTATAGCAGGTTTGTGTTTAATTGACATAGATTTCAACAGAAATACCCTGTTTCTCCTTCTGAATGTTGGAACAACACAAGTTGAACTTTCCCCTTCCCCGTTCAGTAAGGAGTGACAGACAAATGGCTCTGGGAAGTCAGTAGATTTGTACAACATCCTCCTTAGTTATTGCTGGATTACAAGATATCCTTACTTCATGGAAGAACAAATTACCCTGCCTTCAAAAATAAAGCAAGTGCACTTACTGAAAAATCCTCCTATTCTAAATCTTTATGAACAATCTGGAAACTTGTATATGAATAAGATTATTCCATGATAGCCATCTTTCTGGTTCCTGTCAGCCATGGATTCTTCAGCAATATTTTAAATTTATCATATCTACACTCTACACTTGTAATGCATTCAGTAGTGTTTATAGATTAGTTTCCAGTAATAGTTGTTGTCTTTGTCACCACATTAGAACAGGCCTCTAGCCAGGACCACCCTCTTTCTTCACTGCCAAAAAGCCAATATTTCACAATCTAATCTAGACTTCTCAGTAAGCTTTAGACTTTCAAATTTGTCTAAATACTTTTGTCCAAACTACTGAACAGAAAATCCTCTGCATTGGCAAATTAACTGTTTCAAAAAATGAAACATTAAACACTGGGTCTATTCTCAGTTTGCTCTATGCATCACAACTTGCTTCCAAATCCAGTTAATTTATTTATTGTAAGAGAATCCAGAATAATGTTTCTCTTTGTTGATAATTCCTGTGTTAGAAATTAGTGATCTTTTACCACTGGCCATAGAGGCTGAATAGACTAGGGTCCCAACACCATTCTTCCACACCCCTCAGAAACATGCTTGGACAGCAATGCTTTCATTTTTCTGGTTCACTTCAGTGGGTTGTGAAAGTAACACCTTGCGGAGTTTGTTAGCTGGCTCTCTGACCGATATGCATTCACAGACACTTCGACTGTAACTCCTCTTTACATTATCCCTAATGAAACTTTCCAAACATGATTTGTTACCACCATGTCTTCTAGTGAGCATTCTGATCAAACGCTCACTTCTCCTTGTTGATAACAAGTTACTTGCCCATGTCATCCACTTCTATTCTCTCACTCTATTTCTGAATCTGATTGTTCAAACGGGGGGGGAAAAAAAAAAATCAATCTGTTTTCTCAGACAGTTACACAATACTGAAGTGTTATTTCTGCACTACCCATGCCCTTCTTCAGTATAACCACCAGGTTATGCACTAATAAAGGCTTCAGTCCCAACAGAAAGAAAAAGATCAATACTATTAACTGCTCCTCAGTGTTATTTCCTTGACCACTAAACAACTGATTTCACCGCTGGCGAGAGATGAACAAAAGGAAACACACATCCTCCCAGACACCCACAGCCAACTCCCCTAGAAAAAATGTGTGACATTTCTCCACACCTTCCCATGGAGAAGTGATTATCTACTGAAGTCAAACCACTGACTCTGATCACCTCAGAGATCATTACTCTGGTTCTGGGAGAACAAGCCTGCAGCTTACTACTGAATTTCCAAGTACATAAATGCTCAGGAAAGGAAAAGGAGAACAGAGAAAGTTATAAATGCCAATTCCTGCCAGTTTCAGACAGTGCCTATGCAGACCTGCCCGAAATGTAAAATTGCCATTTCCTTGTAGAACCTCCACACAGAGAGGAACAGACAACTAGATCTGCGCTCTTTCAGATGTACCATTCCAGCTGTAAATGGTGTCAAACTCTACAGAACTGCATTTTTCCTTATTAGTTGTTGTCACTGAATTGTTTGTTTACAATAGGCACTGAATCCTAGCTCTTACCTGTTTACTTAAACATTTATACCTATTGAAATACACCACCACTCAATTTAGAGACATCTCTCTACTTTGCCAATATCCCTGTGCTCACTTATTATTTTATGTAATCCATCTTGTCTTTCTCTTCAAGAACATACATGGACAAAAGCGAGTAGACACATTTTTCATTGCTTATATAATACTTGAGACACTAAAAATTATTTTCAAACACTTGCCAGCTAGTCTTACTCTCTACAATGTATTGATACTTTACAAGATGCAAAGATATTATTTCAGAGATTCACAGCTAACCTCTGTCTCTCTTCCCTTCTCTCACAGCCAAATGCAATTCTTCTAAACTCTTTTCTCATCTTTGGTCTGCACAGCCTTTTTTTTTTTTTTTAAACTAATGCATACTTTTAAAGTCAGTGCACAAAAAAGGACTAGATTCAAAGATAGACAGAGCTTGCAGGTACCTTTGGGTCTTGATAATTTTTATATGTCACCTGGAAATAGAAACCCATAGCTTTCATTTCTACTTTTAATTATGTAGTTCTATTTTTAAAAGTTTGACTACCCAGTAACAGAATACTCTGCCTCAAAACTCAAAGAAGCCTTAAGATCTGTAGCAGTTACACAATCATAACTGTTTCAAAGTAATTAAAAAATTTTTAAAAACACTCTGAAGTTGTATTTATCCTGTACATGGCTGAACACAAGCATTCATAACTAAAAGATTATCTATGTTACCGGTTCTGCCAAATCCTTTCATATCTCCGCTCTCCTGACATGCCCTAGCCAACAAACACAAAAATACTTAGTGTTCAAACACTCAAAATTACGAAGGGGTAAAGCAAAACCGAAGTTCAAACACCCTTACCAGCTGGGATTCCATCCTTCTGGAAGGGGTTCCTTAATAGCAAAACAGAAACAGCTTTAGTGCAACTCCTCCCTGCTCTATAGGGATACTTTGAGGAGAGACAACAGTGGTAATTTTGTAACTAGGGAAACAGAATATAAGCGTAGTTTTCAGATTTTAGAGTCACACATTTAAATTCACTAATTGCAAAACAAAAACTGGAGAAAAACCACCCTAGGAAACCTGGCCTTTGCATTTAAGCTCATTAATGAGAACAGATAGGATAGTGTAATTACCAAGGTCGTCTTCCATCATTCCTTCTGTTCTTTATTGCCAACCTGTTCCTCTTTCAAAATTCCCAAGCCCCTCTGTTTCAGCCTTCCCCAGGTGGAACTACAAACCTCAGATACATCTTCTGGCTCTCGAAGCCCCAGACCACCTGACACCTTACCAAAGCAGACGGAAAATACTGTAGTTTCAGTGTTCTTATGAAATAAGTACTGGCTTAATGTCAAACACAGAACTGAATGTGCTACCAGGGCAAACACTATTCGTGCCTCATGCACATGACAGCACACGAGAGAGTTTAAATTCATATTAACTTATCAGCTGCATGACTGGTGCAGCTACCCTGCTGTCCTGACAATACTTCCTTACCTAGCACATAACACTTTGTGGTAGTCCATCACATTCCCCTCCGCTTCCTTAGTTCTTGTCCACTACCATTTCTTTCCTACTGGAGTCCTCTGAAGTGCTAGAAGCAAATAAATCAAGAGCTGTCAGGCCCCAGATTTTACTCAGTACCTCCTGAAGCCTAGCTCAGTGTAATACTGGTCTACAACCAAAACTTCTATACATTAGATCATGACAATAATGATCATAATTGATAATAATAATTAAATAGTAGCAATCAGATTCAGAGTAACAGATGACAAGGAGGTTGAAATAGCAAACCTTTCCAGAAATGTAAGGAATAAAAGGTGTGGACATCTGTAACTGGGAGCAAGAAAGAGCAAAATACTGAAAACAATCTTTGAAGGGCTTGGAATGAGGCTAAAAACTGTTATAGATACCCTGTGCGCTACAGCAAAGACAACTTACACACACTGTAATTAACTTCTGACACAGCCTTGCTAATGGGACATCAATAAACTACCTCTGAGGAACAGGTTAACACCTCAAGATAGAAACCAGAGTACTAAATCCATTTTAAAATATCTGATATACAGCCCTCTGACAAGGTCTATATTCTTGAGACTGAAATTACCAAATGCTTAATAACACAGCAAAATCAAATTCTTTGAGTAGCTATAGCTAAAAGATTAATCTCATCAAAACCAGAAATCAGCTTAAAGCTAACATCAAAAAATAGGTTCATAATTCACTCAATATGGCAAATTTGAAATAGGTTTATGGTCATTTAAAGGAAACCACACATCAAGAAAACCCACCATTACAATTATACCTCAATTAATTTTCTAGGACTGTATGCATGAAGAAAATTAAATTTCAAGAGATCATAATAGGTATGACTTTGGAAAACAGTGACACAGCAATGAAACTAGAATGAAGCCACATTAACAGCAACCAAACTTACAAAGCCTGCGAAAATGTAAATTCAAGCCCACTAATTCAAAGGTTACGTTGAAAAACAAAATCCCAACAGGATTTTTTATTCTTGTATGAATTCAAACTTAGCCTGCAATTATTTAGTGTTTTCTATTGAAAATGGTTAGAAAAAGAATGCATGCCAGAGATTAAGCAAAACGTACCAAGTATTTACATAAAATGCTTTGTCTAACGTTAGGTTTCCGACCTAAGAATCCTGATCACAGCAAAATGCAATGGTCAAATCTGTATGTTCTGTCTGCCTTGTTCAAAGAGGATAAAGAGGTCTTACACTATTAGCCTCTTACTGATGAAAAATCGTATTAAGTTAGGAAATTCATTTTGTTACGTGCACATTAATTCGGTATCTTGAAGTGAATAGGTCAAATTAATGAACTTGTTACGTACTATCAAGATTTTTCTTTATTTCAAAAACCAACCAGAAATAAATTAAGCTCCTTAACTCTGAATAAAAGATAAAGATGGTATAAAATAAGATGGCCTAGAACAAGATTGTTGTATGCATAATTGAAACAGAGAAAGAGGACTCATTGTTTTAACGCTACAGATATTAAGGCTTTAAAATTATTTGTATGTCTACCTGGTCTTCCCAACAGAGAGTTTTTTTGGCCTGAAATACTACAAAGAAAACTTTGTCCAACAACCTTTCGCAAAATCCTCCATTCTTATGGTAACAGAGCCTCAGGAAAAACAAAACAAAACAAAAAAACAACTCAACTGCAAGGAACAACAGGAAATTTAAGAACATGGAGATTACACTCAACTACAGAAAGGAATTGTATATTTTAGCCCCAACAATTTCAGCGAAGGTCTGGCAGCATTACTGCTAACACCACTGGGGACAGAAGAAAAACATTTTAGCAAGATATTTGCACTTATTATGGATGCAGATCTACCACCTGAAGCAGTGGCATTCAAAAATAATGCAGATGGCTGCAAGCCAGTAATACCATCCTGTCATTCTCAACAGGACTAATTATCCCAGGCAAAGCATCACGCTAGTATGGCCATGTAATTACTATTAATCGAATCAGTTCACTTATCCCCTCAGAACAGTGCATCACACTACACAGACAGACGCTACATTATTTTGGAGGACACAAGGTCTTGCACAAGGCAGTAAATTGTAATGCATCTGAATCCCTAAGCCAAAGTACCATGAAAGCAACTTTCCCTCCAGATTGATGCATGTTGTTTCCTGCAAGAAACTGTGCGCAGCAATATTAATAACAACCGATCTGTCTGCTCTGCGTACTAGCATCAAAAGACCTCACTGACATTAACCAAGTCCTTCCTCACTTTAATTGCAACTTGATCCAACACAAGATCTGCCTTGGCAATCACACATTCTAAATTTTTGCTTGGAATCAAAAAAAAAAAAAAATTAAATTAATCTCTGAATATAATATCGGAAGACGGTGGCAGTGAAAGACAGCTACCACAGTAACTATGGCAGGTGTTCAGACAGCTTACCACGGCAAGTTTAGCAATACTTGTGTACAGATACATAACACATATCTAATGTTATTTCAAAAATTATGGCCGTTGAAATAGCTTTTATACAACAATATTTAACCTGAAAGACAAATATTACAGTCAAATACTCAATTAATACGGCACAACGTGGAAACAATAGGTATATGTAATTCCAACTTGCAATAGATATGGACAACCAGTATAAAACAAACAAGTATGAACACTCCAAACACTTCAATAAAATGAGGTTTGTTTTCTTTTCAACAAATTAGAACTGTTGTTTCCTGAATACCACCTAGTAGTGCTTAGCATTGTGATAAACACAAAACAATATTCATCATCATTCCCAATATTAACAACCTTACAGAAGCAAATTAGCACATTTCTTAAAAACAGGTGGGCTCCTGAGAAACAGATAGCTTGCCTTCTTTCCTGGCAAAGGAAAGAAAATTACATACGTGACATTTACATTCACATAGCCAATGCCACCTTCCTTTTCCTGCTCACCGCATTCTCCTAGGGAATACTGACGTAACAGTTTTTGAGTGTCAGTTTTTGCAGCGCTCCAGTAACATGATGAACTGCGTGAAGTTAACTTGAATGTCAGCCACAGAGAGTAACCAGAAGAGAAGTAATTGTGTCAGAGAGGTGAGCTGAAGGCCTTTGAGGAGATTTATCTACTATTTCATCTGAAGGAGTGATAAGAGGAGGTTAAACTAAAGTGATGGCATGAATTTTCAAGTCACACGGTTGTAATATTCCAGGAGGTATCTGGGCACAGGGCCCAGCAAACCAACTTGCGGGAAGCAAATTTTACATCAAGCAGTCCAATTTAAAAAAAACAACAACAACAAAAAAAACTTCCCTATAATACATATTCTATTAACAGGATCAGAAGCGAACATCTCAGAGAGAAGGACTGGTAGCAAGTAAACTTACTCAGTCCTCCTGCTTCAAAGCAAAACTACCTGTATCTAAACCATTCCTGAATCCACAGCTCCTCTCAGATTATCATTACTGGCAGAAACCTTACCTACATTTTTAAATAAAAATTTTCTTTGCCTCATTTCAGGTCCATTGCGTATTATTTCCATCACTGGATGAGGATATGGAGAGCCATTTACTCCCTTCCCATTTGAAAAACTCTGATTTATGCGAATTATGTTAGTCTGCCTCTCAGACCCCTCTTGTCCAAACCGGAAGGCCACACACTTTCAGTTCCCCACTCCCACTGCCCATCATCCAGACCTTCAGCTATCATTACTGCTGTACTTAGGACTTTCTCCAATTAACCTACATCTTCCTGGAACAAGGTTCCTCAAAAGGGACTTGATACTGGAGCTGAAGCATGAACAAAAGATTTGTTTCAAGTGCCTTGCACACAACCACCTTCCCTATAAAGACCAGTACAAATTTAATTGCCAACAACGTCACGCTGCTACAAAAGAAATGAACAAGTGACACCCAATTCATGAGGAACAACTGAGCCTCTCTGCAGAACTGTTATCCATACAGTCATTTCTCCTATTCCTGCTCTTAACTACAACTACTTATTGCTAAGACTTGGCACTTGTCTGGAAGAGAAATCAGTTCAGCTAAGACATAACTCCGATTCGATAAGAATATTCTTCATTCTAATCCTGTTTCCCAACATACTTTCCATTCTTCTCTGCTTGACTATTACTTGTAAATTTAATAAGGATATGCCATATTGTATCACTCAAATTACTAATGAAAACATGAGCCAGCCACAGAACACATTTCAACAAAACCCCACTTGATATATTGCTGGACAGCAGAGAACAACTGATGATGACTTTTGGGGTACAGCTGTCTCAAAACTTCAGCAATCATTGCACATTTTCACCTGGATTATATTGCTGATCCCACTAGTGTAACAAGGTGTCTAGAGCCCTATTTAAATGCATCTACAAGACAGTCATTGATCTCTAGTTCCAAACTGTGTTAAGCTGCCAATAAAGAAAATGTGGCTGGTTAAACAGGTTTCATTCTTCATAAATCTACGTGGCCTACTGTTTATTAGCACTTTTATATTCTAGACTCCTACAAATACTTCATTTGTTCTAGAGTTTCTACACTTAAGCAAGTCCAGTTAGAGTTGTTTAAATGAAATAGGAGCCAGTGAGTTCTATTTCAATAAAGCAAGCTCTCCCATCTTCTGCAATCTCAATTCTCTCCCCAGGAGTTCCCCAAGATAACCACCAAGAACAATGAGATGGCTCTGAAAAGCAGTCTAAATACATTAGGATGAATATACATAGTTTATATTTGTTTTTCTAAGTAATTATATGCATAAATGTACCTACATATCTACACCCTCTCCTTTCTGCAAGAGTCCATGTTTTAACAGCAACAGAGAAAAAGAAGAGAAAAAAGTAGACTTCTTAAGTTCAAAATATTTGGAAATATTTTGCTCTATTTAATGTCATAAGCATTTTCAAAGACGGGGAAAACACTGAGCATGTGACATTACAACAACTCATAACTACAAGAGCTGATTGTGAAAATAAAAGTGAATTTTCACAAAGAAATTTAATTCTCTTCCTCTATCAAGCATTATTTTGTATTACTGTATGAAGCAAACTGGGTGAGAATGTAATGATGTAACACTATAGATAACTTCAAAATCTTTATAATGGTGTTCCCTTTCAGTGGAAACTACAGGGTACGACATGTAGTAGGAATACTACAAAAGCACGCAAACTGAGAAATCTCAATAATGGATGAGACAAGGTCCCACCAATTAAGGCAGGCAGACAACTGGTTATTTTCCTCCCCCCCATTTCCTCTAGTTTTGACCCTAAGTAACACATCAGCTACATCTAGGCTTTTGTTGGTTTGTTTGTTTAAATGATATGACACATCTCATTTACCCTAGAAAGGTGCTAAGTTCAATATTTTCTAGCCTCCACAAGAGAATTTTTCAGGCCCAAGATCACTTGTCACCTTTGTGCGGATGTCACTGGTTCTGGAGTGCACTTCAGAAGACAGGGCTACCACCACCTACATTATACTGCTACAAAGCGGCCTTCCAGGCATAGCCAAGTAACTTCTTCCAAATTCTCTTTCACACACGATCACGCATATCCTAACTAATTTCAGTTTTCTACATCCAAGCTATACTTCTTTACAAGTACCATCAAAACTGAGCTTTATTTCTTTGAATGTCCCTTAAATCTTCTACTGTCATGTTAATCCTGACTAACTGCCATGTGTAACCTTTGATACCTCTTTATGAAGAACACAACACATTTTAGCTAGACTTCCATACCTGACAATATTTTGCCTTTTCTCTAGGACTATTTAGCTTTAAAATAAGGTCATAGTCCTATTTTTCCCCATCCTCTCTTCTCAGAAGTTACATGGAAGGTAGTATTGTCCTGGACTAACTTCAATATTGAAGACACCCAAAAGCATATTTCAGTAGACTCCTTTCCCTTCATTTTATAGTTGCACAGCTTAGTCACAGACTAACTCCGAGTTTACAAAAGAGCAAAATTATGGCTGCTGTGAGAGCCTGCCTACAAGTATTATATACTCACAAGGTCATTCAAGCAAATAAATTCACTTGCTGTGAAATAAATTATAATACAGCCATACAGAGAGACTAGGAGTTTATTATAATTAAAAGAAGTCTAGGCATTTACATGACTGATGATGCCGTCAGCTATAGGTATTTAACGAGCAACAGAGATAAATCCTTTGTTGTCCAGAGCTAGCTCTATAACTGATAGATGGAATTAACAACCTGTCCACAGTAAAGCTAGCCATTTGCTGCACAGCTAAGAATTTTTTCATCTTCATCTCATCAGTACTGCCCACTGTTAAAGACAGTGATTTCTGCATACCTACACAGATTTTTTTAATGCCTGTAGAATTTCTTTTTGTGAAAGGGAACTGTACATAGTGTACCATTTTCTTGTCAAATTATATTGTTTAAACTTGCTTAGCAGTGTTTCTTTTTCACTTTATAAAATATTTGTACTGAAGTATCACTAATAAGCATAGTCTGGGCATGTAATTCACTGCATTAGGTACTGTGTGACATCTGAATATGCCACTTGCTTTACCTATGCATATTTATAATATAGACATACGGATATACATCTCCATATGATTGTATAATATGACAAATCATCACTAGAGAAGCAGTTAATAGCTTATCCAGTGGACTATCACAGCTCTGATTCTACTTTGAAGCCAAAGTATCCAAAGAATTGTGTTGGGAGATGGAGGAGTTGCACAAGAAAGTTTGGGGGGTTTATATATATATATATGCACACACACACACACATTAATCACATTTAATCTCTAAAGATTACATAGGGAATTCAGCTATTCTTCTTACTATGCCAGAGTGAGAAATTATTTTCAAAGAACTTCAAAGTCCAACATAGAGAAATTTTACATCTACTTTAGCTTTAAGCAGAGATCTCAGCAAAAGCATTAGCAAATGCTTTCAGAGTAAGTACCATCCACTGATGCTGGGTATCTGTAGACTACTGGAAATTTAGATTCACAGAGATTCACAGAGTGGTAGGGGTTGGAAGGGACCCCTCTAGCGGTCGTCTAGTCAGAACTTCAAAGTCCAACATAGAGAAATTTTACATCTACTTTAGCTTTAAGCAGAGATCTCAGCAAAAGCATTAGCAAATGCTTTCAGAGTAAGTACCATCCACTGATGCTGGGTATCTGTAGACTACTGGAAATTTAGATTCACAGAGATTCACAGAGTGGTAGGGGTTGGAAGGGACCCCTCTAGCGGTCGTCTAGTCCATCACCTGGAGCAGATCACACAGGAACAAGTCCAGGCAGCTTTTGAAAGTCTCCAGGGAAGGAGACTCCACCACCTCTCTGGGCAGCCCGTTTCAGTGCTCTGTCACCCTCACAGGGAAGACGGGTTTCCTTGTGTTCAGGTTGAACCTTCTGTTTCCCAGTTTCTCTCAGCCTCCTCTTCTCCAAGCTAAACAGACCCAGCTCTCCCAGCCTTTCCTCATATGGAAGGTGCTCCAGGCCCTTCATCATCTTGGTGGCCCTGTGCTGGACCTTCTCCAGTAGTTCCTTGTCCTTCTTGAGCTGAGGAGCCCAGAACCAGACACAGCACTCCAGGTGAGGCTGAGAACGGAGTAAAGAGGGAGGATAACTTCCCTCAACCTGCTGGCCACACTCTTCTTAATGCATCCCAGGAGTCTTGGCTACGAGGGAACACTGTTGGCTCATTATCATCCCCTTGTCCACTAGGACCACAAGGTCCTTTTCCCCAGAGCTGGCCTCCAACAGAACAGTCCCCAACCTGTACTGATATATGGTATCAGTAAATTGGACATTTAACAGTATCCAATTAAAAAAAAAGCTGCTGTTTCTTGCAGTTCCTCTGATTGACACATATTTCTATCTTCTAATTCCAAGATACTGTATTTTTTACCATATCTTCTCCCATTACTGCAAAATAAGCTTCAAGACACACCTAAGTAAAAGCTGTAAGTAAACTAATACAGAATTACTGTGGAAGGACATGTTGAATACACATACCTGAAGGGGCACAGACATCTGTTTCCCCCAAACATACACACAGAGTATAATAGTACATAAAAATAAATGGCCAGTTATCCCAAGATTCCACCCAGAATAACCTATAAGCAACAAAAGATATATTATACCGTAGAAAGCAGAAAGATTTCATGGTAATATTACAGTACTACTGATTTCAACAAAGCAGAAATTACATTGCACCACACATACAACGGAACGATAACAAACAATGGGAAGAATTTCTCCCTGAATGAGAGACAAAAGGAATACTCAGAACTATCTTGCTAAAACACAGGTGAATATTAATCTTGGCCATGATCCCCATCCAATATCAGGTTTTCACACCACTCATGTCTACCACCACCTATTTACCACCACCAGATGCTGTAGTGCTTTCCCAAGCTCTCCCAAAGTTTCTGTATCTCACTAACAAATAACCAGTGCGCAGTGTCTGTTCCCACTTCCCACCCTCCCACAGAGCACAGCACCACACTTCCCATGGTTCTAAAGCACAGCATTTCCACAACCTCACCCCAAGCTGCCACAGCCACACTGCTCTCCTGCCCCACGCGACCACCACCTCCACCCCACAGATCTCCCACACATCCGAATGTTTTTCAAGGCCAGAAGTACAGCACAATGTTTCCTCAACCATACCCCAAAATCCAGGCTCCCTGCAACACACCACTCCCACAACTGAACTGTGTTGCCACCAGCCACTGCGCACTTCTCCCTCTCAGAAGAGAGCCGCCCCCTACTCAGTAAGCCTCCACCTCACCACCAGACCAGCCACTCCTCTGTGGGGTGACCCCATACGCTCCCCAGCTGGGAGGCAACAAGAATTCAGACCAGGCAAGGTTGGCAGCAGAGGGTCACAAAGAGCAGGTAACCAAAAGATGAGGGAGGGGTGCAGATGAAGAGATAAGAGAGTAGAAAGAAACAGACACCAGGAAAACAGAGGGAGAGAGAAATCACAGTAGACAAGGGATTTTCCCTAGTCATAAACCATTCAGAACTAAGGATTAATTAAATTAAGGACCACAGGCCTTGTCTACCCCTCTATGGACACAGAAGGGCTTCCTAAGGGGACACATTTCCCCACATCTTTAAAAATAAGTACTCAGACTTTTCTAAGTTTCAAGAAAAGACCAAGTATTTGAAAACAAGAAACTCAAAAGACTGTGACACTAACAAAAGAAGTGGAAGGTATTTCTTAAAATGGTGAAATAAAAAGAAAAAAAAAAAAGACAGGAAAGAGAGTAATCAAAGACATTTTCTTTAAAAGAAAAATCCTTGAAACTACACAAGGTAAACATCTCAGATTTTACCATTAAATTGTACTAATTATCTGAATAGGATCTAGCATTTAGATTATTCCCACAAGACTTGCAATTCAGGGACTTAAAAGAAAGTATTACTCTAAATATCCTGGAGATGTGAGAGGAGACTAAAATAGAAAGAAAATTTTAAAGAAAGTTCTAGCTTGGAATGCTACAACTGATGCTTAAGGGCATCAGTTAAACTGATACACTGAATAAATATATACACCTTTCATTTGCGACACAGCATCTGCTAATTGTAAGACTAAGTCATTGTCTAATAATTTTTTGATTACACAGTACAAAAAGAGCAGTAGTGACAAATACGCACAATAAAGCTCAGGATGATTCTGAATGTTTGATAGCTCAGCCTTCCCGCAACCTATTTTTGGAAGCCAAAATCTGAATGCCATTAAACCAAAGGAGAAACAGCTAGCAAGATGCCATATACAACATCACAACTGATCTCCAAGACTAATGGGATGTTCCTCACTGCATCCTGCAGCACAGTATGAAGCACCCAAGCTAGCTCAAGTACGGCTCAAACCGTAATTCCAATTGTGCCTTATTGTAGTGCCATCTCTTCCAAAAACAAAATATGTATCTGCTACCTCTGGAGGTGTTATATACAAACACGAACCAGTAAGAAATTGTTTCACAAAAAAAAACATCGTTGCCCAAAAGAACACGTCATTATCATAGAATTTTCATGTTATTAAATAGCTTTATCTAGAGAAGTCATACAAAAAAATTGAAGGTACTAATGAGTTCTGTCCATACCATTTCTCAATTCAAATCAAGAAGTAGACAGCGAGAACCACAGTAAAAAGTTATGGGGCTTTCTCTGGTTTTTAAGTCAAACACTAGTGAGTCATATCAGTGCAAGCTAAAAACGCCTCTAAAAGTAACAAAGAAGGACTCACCAAGTTCATTGAGACTCTGTGCAGCTTTTGTTATCTCTCTGCTTCCTCCTTGCAATTGTCCTTGAAGTCTCTTACTGAGATACAAGATGCGTATTATCCTCCGTAGCAAGTCACAGGCAGCCTGCAGAGAAATCACAGCATTAGAGGATATTATCAGTACATTATGATCACATAATATTAGGCCTCAAATATGGAAATATTTTAACCAAAAAAAGCAAATAAGAATGTGAATAAAACCAAGGAACACTGAAACCCCTTTATTTTTTTCAGGATTTTTTTTAACATTATTCTATGCAATATAGACCAACACTTTCAAAAAACAATTACATTCAAAGAGGTACTGAGATTATGCTATCATTACTAGTCAAAAAAAGGAAACTCAGAACCCTCTAACAGAGACATATTCTATTTCTAACTAGAAGTGACCTTTATTTTACAGTGTGCATCTCTCCCCAGTATTCCTCCTTCTTGTAAGCTTTAGTAAAATCAAATTGTTGGCCTTCCAATCAAATATTGACCAAAAAAAAGCAACATGGCAGTACTTACTTCAGAGGACAATAAAGCTTAAAGGCTAAATTGTTATTACAGATATTGACTTTTATGGTAGGAATATATGTAAAATCTCATTTTCAGCAAAACTTTCATAAGGCCAGTCACCTTCATTCAGCCAACTGTTAGTTCACATTCTTTCACAGGTTTATTTAAACACATGTGGTGGCATTCTTGGCTAAAAATTAAGGAGATGTAAAATTTTCAGGAAACATATTTGTGTATGTTTTCCTTAGCACCGAATCAGAAAAACAGGCATTACTGATATCTGAATCAAACATAACCGTGTCATAATTTCTTCCCCCAACGAAGGTTTTGAAGCAGGTTTTCTCCTTCTACATAGTAAACAATAGAGACAGAAACAGTAAGAGTTCCTCTGAGGCTGTACTGGGTCTTTGGGGCTTGGAGATACACACTATGGGAGAATCAATGTTCTGGTGCAGGTAACCTCTAAACTAGAATTCAGGAATGCAATCAGACTAAAAAGTTAAGTAAATGAGAAATTTGTAACAAGTAAGACGTAGTTGTTATGAGGTATATTCTCTGGTACTGAGACAATGTCTTCTGAAACATCTACCTTATGGATATCAAAATTATATTGAAATATTTTTTTTAAATATTTGTTTTCTGACAGACTTGGAACCTCTTTTTTAGACCCAAGTTAATGTCTTACAAACTAATGTTACGTGCACATATAAAAACAAGTGAGTCATTTCAACCAATATTCAGTGGACTGCACAACTTAGCAGACTCTTCCCTAGGCCAGCACAAACTGGTCAAAACAAATATTTATACTTTGATTTCATTAAACATCTAGACAGGCCAAAAAGGAAAAATTAGAAAAAGCCCCACTGGGGCAAATCACCCAAAGCACAATTACTCTCACTGCTTTTGGCTCTGTATCACATAGTCTGAAAGTGCAAGTTTCCTAAGCATTCTAAGGCAACTTAACCACATGATTTCTATTACCACTAGTGAGAGCCAAGTGGGGCTTATCCTACTTTGAGAGATTAATGTATTAGTTTTTATTAATTCATTCCTTTAATTAGAAAAATCTTGATCCACATATCACTTTCATATCGGTGAACTAAATTTCTGCAAGACAAATAAAAAATAGATTTTCATATAGTGCGCTGTGCTTCACCAAATAAGAGGGCATAGTATTACTACTTTGTGTTCGAATTTAATTACTCTCTAATCCAATTGTGTACCTCTAGCTAACGTTTTTCCTTAGGAATTTAACTTATCTTCTGACCATCTTTACTTTACATGCCAAAAGATTATTTCTTTTTCATTTGATTGTTGCTCATTATCTCCTATCCCAAGAAACAATCTTTTGAAGGGACTATCAACCTGATTAAGAGATGGGAAAAGTTACATTCAGATACAAGGGCAAAAAAAAGTTCAGGCCTTGTGGATTAGGGGGAGAAAAATCCAAAGACACTGAAGATACGCTCAGCACCACAGTGATTGCTACTGCATTGTGCCCTTGACAAAGATTCTGTTTCACCCACATATTTCCATTGACATGAGTCGCTCAACTTAACAAAAGCCCCGGTCACTGTAAAAGAATGCAATATATAACAACACTGTAACGGAAATAAAAAACTTTATCTAATAGTAGAGTTGATGCTAGATCCTCTAACCTAGACACCTGCATTTGTCTGAATGAATTCAGGAAACAGTCCCTTCCTGATGTTGATATAGTATGCCTTTCTAAAGGAGATGCTTTCATCCAAGAAGGAATTAATCCCACTATTCAAGCAAGAATTAATTTGGAAGAGGCCCAAGTTAATTCCAGTTGTTACAGTAAAATTTAAAATAAACCACGATTTTTGTAGAGAGCACCTTAGCTATCTCCGGAAATTTAAAGAAACCTACCAACACTAACAGACATTATTGCTACAATTTGAGCAAGTAGCCTCTTACTTTTCATCTCAAGTTCATTTTAATAAGTTATTGAAAAGAGACTTAATTATAAAGAGAGGACCACTTGAAAATGTGTCACTGCATAGCTCATATATGCAATTGCATATATCTGCTAGATCATAATGTAAATGAACGTACATATAACAGAAGCCTGAAGAAATATGACAGTCCACTAGCTTCAGACTACATCTACTATTTAGTTACAGTAGCACTTGGACGAAAACTGCTACTGGTGAATATTTTTGAGAGAACACCTTTAAAATACAGAATTATTATTTTTTAAAGGGTTTAAATATTTGGCTCATATAAAGATTTTTAAACATGAGATATCTGAAACGAAGAGAGCTTGTGGAAACACATCATTAAACAGAGTTGCACAGAAAATAACCTCCTGAAAGACAAACTCTGTCTACGTATTTCAGCTGCTAACTATTCCCATTTATCTTGTGATCTACTGTGGAAAGGCTCAGAAAAGGACAGTATGATTTAAAACAGGAAGTAAGCTTTGGGAGTCTGCTGCTCCCTTGGGATGCTGTAAAGCTCTAAAAGCAGAGCAAGACATAATATACACAAGCACACAGCAGAGATTTAGAATTCTGGACTAGATTCGAAGCTTAACAATGAATTTCCAAGGAGAATGTTTATGAAAAAAAGTCAGACTATATTAAAAACAATTAAGGATGGTAAAATCCAGCTTTATACAAGCCAAATATTCCTTCAGTTTGTGAGCAGTCCCACAGCAATCAATGGAGAAGCACTAAAACAATACCATCATGAGTACAGAAGGCCCTTAAACACCACACAGTTCAGCAAAACATACCTGCCAACCCTACAGATTTTGACAGTGAGCAACCTCTTTCACCAGCCATCTACCTTTTTCTACTGGTTCTACCAAATGCACATCAACTGATAAGATTAGCAAATTTGAAAGCATCCCGTGCCACAAGTCTTGCATTTGGGAGCAATTTCATGTCGTAAGCCCTGCCACCGTCAGGAAGCGAGTTGTTTGCTGTGCTGTTGCCCTTCCTTCCTGAACAAACAAGGCAGCCAGAAGAGAAACAACAGCAGTGCACCTAGGGGAGGCAGGAGGGCTGAGATTTCAAAGGTCTATTGACTCAACTCTCCCTATGCCCAACTTCACTTCATAATTCAGGAGGTATCCTGACCCTCAGCTCATCCCAGCAATGCAACATAAAACACTCGCTCTGTATCTGCCGATACAAGAAAGGACAGCAGCTCTGGTGCCAACCACGGACTCTCATTGGCAGAGAAGCTGGAATCACTGTTCCTCTTTCTACAGTGAGGTAAGTGGGTTTGGATGCCCAGCAGGCTCCCCTTACCCTGCACCTCTTTTTTCTGACTTACAGGAAAATCCACCTAACCCTGCTACAGCAAAGAGCACTCAACTTCCTAAGTTCAAGGACGCATTCTTCTCAGACATCCTTCTGCAATTTGACTTGTATAAGGCCAGGGCAGAAATTATTTTCAACTTCAGCCCTGAATTCCCACAATCCTTTCCACAGCTGCAACATATATCAGAGAAGAAGAAAAACCTGCACCTAACCCACCACGTGGAAGTCATGGAAGTTTTGCCCAGTGGCATAAATGGTAACAGCTGGAGTTGAAAAGAACAGGAGAAGCACCTGGACAAACTTTTTTTTTTGCTGAACTTCACTGCTCCTGGAAGTGTAGAAAACAGTTCAGCTGGGAGACTAGGGCAGCTGCTCCACCAGCCCCCAGTCTGGAAACTGCGTGACAGTTTGCAGCTTCACCTACTCTGCTGCACAACAGCGGTCACCTGCAGATGGCAATCTACTTGAGTGTGTATCCACAGCTCAAATTTCAGCTAGTTCCTAGTTCTGCAAAGCTAAGATAAACTTGTGAAGACAAACAGTTCAAACAACAACTCATTAAACACTTGCGGATTTGGAGCTGTGTTGCTTTACAAATCATAAACTGAATAGAATGCAGCTACATGACTGAAGATCTATGGAATAGTTTTCAACTCTTCTACAATTAACAGGGGAAGTGTTTGACACTTATCTCACCATCATTGTGATAAGCTCTCTACCACAGCTATCCTCTAACTGGGAGAGATCTAAATTCTCCTGTAGACTTCACTTGTACTCAAGAGACAGGGAAAACTATGTACCTGGGCTTGTAAAACTCCAGAACCACAGCTGGCTCCATAAACTGCATCTTAACTATTTTGAAAGAATTAATTCCCAAACTCTTCACTAAGCTGCAGTCAAGCATGCATTAACTTAGAGGAGAAAAGCATCTTCTACACAATGCCACCATAACATTAAATACCAAAATTACACAAAGAGTAATGAGTATTTAATTAATCTGTCCTCATATAACCCTTCTCTTCCCTCCACCTCTACAAAAACTCACTTAGGTAGTGCAAAGGTCAATTTCCTACTTTGTAATACAAAACCCACCTCTCAGTAGCTCATGAAGAGACACACAAACACTGATTTTCATTGAGACAACAACCTACAGGCTACTGGAGTATGAAAATCCCACAATACATGTTAAACAAGATCTTTTTAAAACACATTTTTAATACAACTTACTTGAAGTTTTGCTAGCTGAGCTGTGCGAGACACTATTTTGTTGTAGGGGTCAACAATTTTGACTCTAATTCTAAAAACAAGAAAATAAATTTATTTATAGCAGTATTAATAAATAACATGATAGAACAATTAAGAATTTATGCTTTCTAATCACAGAATGAATGGCATACCTATCAACAGTGCTTTGCAGAGCACCAATTCTAGTCTGCATCATTTCGAGGACACCTGCAAAATAAAGCGGATTTTTTACATGGAATGATTGTCAATTATAGAAAGAATTATTCTGCAAACTATAGTAATGCCTGGAGGCTACTTTAGTATAAAAGAAAGAAAAAAAAAACACACACCACCACACCACAAAAACACAGCTTCCTCCTTTACAACAAAGCATTCAAACAGACTGAAATTAATAAAACAGCATATTTGGAAATAAACTGAGCAAGTAATAGGTAACTTACTGAATGTTACGGAAAATTTATTGGTAGAGAACACAAACCCACAGAAGAAATATCACTCTGAAATTCATCATATTTTAATTTTCAAGAAATATCACTCTGAAATTCATCATATTTTAATTTTCAAAAAACATTTGGAGCATGTTGCTTTCTAAGAGAAATGCTATCAGGACTGCTGTTCACAGGCATATAACGTGGGACAAACACCCGAATATGATATGCAAAAATGTCACAACCTATTTAACACTACTTACTTAACATTGTGACTAAACAAAGAAATCATCAGACAAAGAGGACTGAGAAGATAACCAATTCAATTGCAAGGTTTTCTTCCTGTGCATAAACATCTCTAGCAAAAAGTAAGGTATCAATGACATTGTGAGGTCATCTAATTTAGATTACAAACAGAGCAAACTACCCTAATCATGTTTGTTCCAGATTAGTTTGGCAAAGCAGCACAAAGAAAGCCCACAAGCATGCTCGTTCTTTTCTTGTTAAATTGCAAACAAAGTAGTCAAGGGTAAGCAGTCATTTTTGCAATATGGAATCAGCCTGCTGAGAATTTAATTAAGTTACGCAAACCCAGGCCTATGAAATTACTTTTGTTCCAGTTATCGTTAGCATTCCCAAACACACTACATTTTTGTAAAGCCATGTTTACAAGCATGTCATCATTAAATTTGATAAAACTGCAATAAGATGCAGCAAGATGGAAGATGAACATAACTACTGCTAATAGTTTTATTCAGCTTGCACAGTATTGGGACTATCTCTCACCTATTTTGTATTAACATGCCAATGCTCATCTTCCTCGTATTTCAGAATTATTAACTTGCCTCAGTGACAGACTCAGAAGTCCTCTGACATTTATGTAGGGAATGGTAGGCATGCAATTCTCACACATCAGAGGATGAAGATAGGAGATTCAGTAAAAAGTTGTCAAAATAGGCTGAATTTTCTACTCTGCATTGCAATAATGGGCGAGGGCCAGTAGCATGACATCGGTGCATCTGTGACACTGCTGTAAAGCATACAGCAGTCCTCTTGCCAGAAGGCAGAATTAGGATGGGGGAAAAGGCAGTCTACCCTCTCCATCTGCAGTGTGAGATCTGAGATGATAATATTTAGCCTATCTTGAGCTAAAATGCAGCTCAAGCTACCTATAGACAGAAAAGAGTATATGTACCAGATCAGTGTACCATTAAAAAGTGCACAGGCCTAGAGAAGAAAGGACTCTACAAGCTGGGTGTATCAATCTGAAACAGTGAAACTCAGTGTTTCTTCCAGTGACCATATATCACACATAGCACAAGCAGGGCAGAGATAATAAAGCTTTGCAACACCTGAAGCCCCAACTTCGTGTGCACAGACTTGATTTTCCTGGCAATGGGAATTTCTACTGATGTTTCAAATATCAAACACTCTTCAGGATAAGAACCTCTGCACGCTTCTTCCCTCACACACAGAAAAGGCCTCTGAAAGAGCATAACCCTAAGTAAATGGAGAAATTTCAATAAATTTGAGGTGAATTGCATTTCAGTTTTACTTTGGGTTTTCAGCTGTACAACACGCATTATTTACCACACCTGCCTTATAGAAATGTTTTATAACTGAACAGTTGTTTTGAAGTACTTCATTCTTTCCTCAAAGCAGTCATAGGAAGGAATGCCTTCAGAAACAACCATGATTTCAGAAAACACAATTCCACTGAGCACAAATTGCTGAAGATTGTGACTGGGAGGTATTTATCAATCACAAGATCGACTACAGATTCCTATCTACTTATTTGGAGGACGAACATGGATTCCAGTCTTCCTATGCTTAGTTTTCCAACTGTTTAAAAAGCTATTCGGGAGCTACCATTGCTAGATTGAACAGGCATTTCTTCATTTTTATAGTGATGTGCAAATACTAAAAATCAAATGCTGTACACAACAAGCTCCAAAGACTAAGAAGATACTGTAACTGTCAGTAACAAGAAACTCTCTGGTTATGCCAAAACCTGGAAGCAGCGGAATGACCAAAGATATATTACTTTACAAGTTACAGAATGGGAGGGGAAAAGGAGCTGTGCTTGGATCCTACAGTATATGCAAATTAGCATGTTAGAAAGGTAAATATTTTTTTTTTCCCACAAAGAAAACCAAACCCATATGAAGTTCCCAGAATGTGACGAAGAGCAGAATGGCAGGTCTAATGAGCTCCTGGCACAAGAACAATATACTGCAATCGTCATTCCACACAGATTCAATGGCTCCTAAATAAGGCCTTCAAAAGTCAGCACTTCATGTTAAAATCCAAATCCCAAACAGTGCAATAACTCAAAGGTACGTATTTAACTTAGTCGCCCCTTACTAGGGAAGAAATATCTCAATGCAGTTAAGGTTATGTGTTAAAGCCTCTTCGGTTAAGATTTGCAATCCATGAAACACATGCATATGCAACGTGCACAAACCTGGTGCTCATGGCAACAGATACTGGCTAATGTTGCAACAAAATGAGGCTTATTTAGAAAAATGTATTAAAAGGTCAAAAAGACTTGATTGCTAAAGTTGCTCAGAAATGATTATCAAAATACATTTTCCTATGAAGTAGTTACTCCAGGAAAGTATCAGCCAAATTTTCTCCCTGGAGCTCCATCTACTGACATCAAAAAAAAGCTGCCACATGTTACTCATTAGAAGTAAGATCCACAGCCTTAACTTTAGGGGCCAAAGTTGGCAGCGCATGACGTTCCCCGCACAGATATTAAAAATGCTTCCTCCACTGGAAGAATTAGCAGGCATAATATAACTGTATTTACCTTCCAGGGATTCAATGCCAGTTGCTTGGGCCAACAGGTCTTCATGTCTTGCAACAACCTCAAAAGAAACAGAATAAAGAAATCAACACAGAAAAATCGGGATGTGGGCCTGAAAGGAATAATAATATATTATCATTATCCCTACATTAGGCAAAGACAGGAAAAGGCAGCCACACCTTAAAGGTGAAAGTGTTTTCAGAACATGTTTTAATTCACGAAAGCAGCAAGCTCAGAGCGAGAAGACAGTCAGTAACTGCAGCGTAGCCGACATAATTAAAGCCAGCAGATCAATCACATTTCCACACACCTTCATATATAATAATAATTGTAAATATAAGCTTATTATTTGCACATTTTTAACATTTTATATTTATGACATTTAGAAACTAGTTCCCAAAGAATTTACCAACTGGGGCAAGGGGAGGGAGTAAGCCAGGTTTGGAAACCATACACAAACTTTGCATGTGTTCTCACAGCAAGGTCCACTGACAATTTGTGGTGTCAGCATAGATTTTACCAAAAAGCCTTTCACTATCCAAACTCAAAAGCCTTTCTGAAGGTGCGGAGGTGTATCAAGATAGGTTGTATTTGCCCAGCTAAAGGTGAGCCTAGGCTACTCTCCAGCATAGGATGAAAGGGTGCAAGTTAAATCACTCCCTACCTTCTTACAATTGTCACCCCAAAATACAGGCCACCATTTCTGATATCTGACAGGATCATTGGAAAAGAGTCAGGGAACATCCTTACAAGGAGGAGTGGAACTTCCATATATACTATGATTAGCTGCATAAACTGAAAACAAAGCAGGACATGGCTTCTTGGTAGGAGTATTAAGAGTGAGCTTGCCTGAGTTAAGTATCAGATTCAGTTTTGCTGCAAGGTGTACCTTTAGTTACCAGCTGCAAAGTATACAAGGCAATTTCAGAAGCAACAAGATCAGAAGATTACTAAGCTTTTGACTAGTTTATATCCACCACCACAGAGTAACATGTATGCTTTAAACTTACTTGTAAATGAAGTTCTTTATCCAATTGGCTAATACCTTGTGCAAGTTTTGCTAGTTGCTCAGCTATCACAGCCTGATGGATAGACTGGGAAGTGTAAGCTTTCACATCAAAGTCTTCTCTGAAGAAGTCAGCATAACATTCTGAAAAAGATTCCGATTTTATCTTCATGCTTCAGAACAGCTTAGTAATATTTATGGACCTAAAGCATACAGCACTCTGACCTTCAATTTCTCCAAACGTAACCACCTATGTTCTCTACATCACATAATACAAATGAGATACCAGTTTGATAAGAGACCACAACCAAAAAAAAACAAATTCGGAGCCGATAACTGGAGGAGAGGGCTGTAAATGGTGAAAAAGACCTGTGTTCCTTTAACCTCCACAGCCTCTTCTTGAGTAGAATACACGGAAAAGTATCGCTACCTACTTCTTCCAAGCTTACAGCGTAACCAGGGTGAGGCCGTACCCATAACCAAACACACACCAGTTACCAAACTGCTGAGGATCCAAGTAGGACACGACGCCACTTGACAAAACCAGAGCAGACTCTTTCAACGGTACTGGTTTATAAAACACTAAACTGAGAAAAGATACTGCGGTGATGATGTTGGGACAAGTAAGACCCCAGTCTCCAGGCAGCGCAACCTGGTACTACCAAGCACCTTCATCCCTCGGGGCACTGCCCTTCCGGCCGGAGCCGAACATACCGCCCGCGTGGCCGCGCCATGCAGACCCCTCCCCTCCAGCCGTGGGGTCTCCTGCCCAAGGAGGGGGCGCCCAGCAGTGCTGACAG